>NC_139989.1:562314-632479 GCF_964263955.1 Coregonus lavaretus | reverse complement strand
ACAATCAATTGAGTCACTATACGCTACATATTACATCTGTTGTCCTTCATCCTCCTCGGGGCAGGCAGGAGGAGGAGGAGGCAGGGGCTATGAGGAGGAGCAGGCAGGGAGCTATGAGGAGGAGGAGGCAGGGAGCTATGAGGAGGAGAGGCAGGGAGCTATGAGGAGGAGGAGGCGGGGAGCTATGAGGAGGAGGAGGAGGCAGGGAGCTATGAGGAGGAGAGGAGGCAGGGAGCTATGAGGAGGAGGAGGCAGGGAGCTATGAGGAGGAGGAGGCAGGGAGCTATGAGGAGGAGGAGGAAGGGAGCTATGAGGAGGAAGAGGCAGGGAGCTATGAGGAGGAGGAGGCAGGGAGCTATGAGGAGGAGGAGGGCAGGGAGCTATGAGGAGGAGGAGGCAGGGAGCTATGAGGAGGAGGAGGCAGGGGAGCTATGAGGAGGAGGAGGCAGGGAGCTATGAGGAGGAGGAGGCAGGGAGCTATGAGGAGGAGGAGGAAGTGGAGCTATGAGGAGGAGGAGGCAGGGAGCTATGAGGAGGAGGAGGCAGGGAGCTTATGAGGAGGAGGAGGCAGGGAGCTATGAGAGGAGGAGGAGGCAGGGAGCTATGAGGAGGAGGAGGCAGGGAGCTATGAGGAGGAGGAGGCCAGGGAGCTATGAGGAGGAGGAGGCAGGGAGCTATGAGGAGGAGGCAGGCAGGGAGCTATGAGGAGGAGGAGGCAGGGAGCTATGAGGAGGAGGAGGCGGGAGCTAGGAGGAGGAGCAGGCAGGGAGCTATGAGGAGGAGCAGGCAGGGAGCTATGAGGAGGAGGAGGCAGGGAGCTATGAGGAGGAGGAGGAGGCAGGGAGCTATGAGGAGGAGGAGGCAGGGAGCTATGAGGAGGAGAGGCAGGGAGCTATGAGGAGGAGGAGGAGGCAGGGAGCTATGAGGAGGAGCAGGCAGGGAGCTATGAGGAGGAGGAAGGAGGTAGGGAGCTATGAGGAGGAGGAGGCAGGGAGCTATGAGGAGGGAGGAGGCAGGGAGCTATGAGGAGGAGGAGGCAGGGAGCTATGAGGAGGAGGAGGGGGGAGCTATGAGGAGGAGGAGGCAGGGAGCTATGAGGAGGAGGAGGCAGGGAGCTAAGAGGAGGAGGAGGCAGGGGAGCTATGAGGAGGAGGAGGCAGGGAGCTATGAGGAGGAGGAGGGGGAGCTATGAGGAGGAGGAGGAGGGGAGCTATGAGGAGGAGGAGGCAGGGAGCTATGAGGAGGAGGAGGCAGGGAGCTATGAGGAGGCGGGAGCTATGAGGATGAGGAGGCAGGGAGCTATGAGGAGGAGGAGGCAGGGAGCTATGAGGAGGAGGAGGCAGGGAGCTATGAGGAGGAGGAGGCAGGGAGCTATGAGGAGAGGCGGGGAGCTATGAGGAGGAGGAGGCAGGGGAGCTATGAGGAGGAGGAGGCAGGGAGCTATGAGGAGGAGGAGGCAGGGAGCTATTGAGGAGGAGGAGGGGGGAGCTATGAGGAGGAGGAGGCAGGGAGCTATGAGGAGGAGGAGGGGGGAGCTATGAGGAGGAGGAGGAGGGGAGCTATGAGGAGGAGGAGGCAGGGAGAGCTATGAGGAGGAGGATGGGGGAGCTATGAGGAGGAGGAGGCAGGGAGCTATGAGGAGGAGGAGGAGGCAGGGAGCTATGAGGAGGAGGAGGCAGGGAGCTATGAGGAGGAGGAGGCAGGGAGCTATGAGGAGGAGGAGGCAGGGAGCTATGAGGAGGAGGAGGCAGGGAGCTATGAGGAGGAGGAGGCAGGGAGCTATGAGGAGGAGGAGGGGGAGCTATGAGGAGGAGGAGGGGGGAGCTATGAGGAGGAGGAGGGGGGAGCTATGAGGAGGAGGAGGCAGGGAGCTATGAGGAGGAGGAGGCAGGGAGCTATGAGGAGGCGGGAGCTATGAGGAGGAGGAGGCAGGGAGCTATGAGAGAGGAGGAGGCAGGGAGCTATGAGGAGGAGGAGGCAGGGAGCTATGAGGAGGAGGAGGCAGGGAGCTATGAGGAGGCAGGGAGCTATGAGGAGGAGGTGGCAGGGAGCTATGAGGAGGAGGAGGCAGGGAGCTATGAGGAGGAGGAGGCAGGGAGCTATGAGGAGGAGGAGGCAGGGAGCTATGAGGAGGAGGAGGCAGGGAGCTATGAGGAGGAGGAGGCAGGGAGCTATGAGGAGGAGGAGGCAGGGAGCTATGAGGAGGAGGAGGCAGGGAGCTATGAGGAGGAAGAGGCAGGGAGCTATGAGGAGGAGCAGGCAGGGAGCTATGAGGAGGAGGAGGAGGCAGGGAGCTATGAGAGGAGGAGGCAGGGAGCTATGAGGAGGAGGAGGCAGGGGAGCTACGAGGAGGAGAGGCAGGGAGCTATGAGAGAGGAGGAGGGGGGAGCTATGAGGAGGAGGAGGCAGGGAGCTATGAGAAGGAGGAGGCAGGGAGCTATGAGGAGGAGGAGGCAGGGAGCTATGAGGAGGAGGAGGCAGGGAGCTATGAGGAGGAGGAGGGGGAGCTATGAGGAGGAGGAGGCAGGGAGCTATGAGGAGGAGGAGGCGGGAGCTATGAGGAGGAGGAGGCAGGGAGCTATGAGGAGGAGGAGGCAGGGAGCTATGAGAGGAGGAGGCAGGGAGGGAGCTATGAGGAGGAGGAGGCAGGGAGCTATGAGGAGGAGGAGGCAGGGAGCTATGAGGAGGAGGAGGCAGGGAGCTATGGGAGAGGAGCAGGAGCTATGAGGAGGAGGAGGCAGGGAGGAGCTCATGAGGAGGAGGAGGCGGGAGCTATGAGGAGGAGGAGGCAGGAGCTATGCAGAGTGAGGAGGCAGTGAGCTATGAGGATGGAGGAGGCAGGGAGCTATGAGGAGGAGGAGGGGGAGCTATGAGGAGGAGGAGGCAGGGAGCTATGAGGAGGAGGAGGCAGGGAGCTATGAGTGAGGAGGAGGCAGGGAGCTATGAGGAGGAGGAGGGGTGAGCTATGAGAGGAGAGGCAGGGAGCTATGAGGAGGAGGAGGCAGGGAGCTATGAGGAGGAGGAGGCAGGGAGCTATGAGGAGGAGGCAGGAGCTATGTGGAGGAGGAGGCAGGGAGCTATGAGGAGGAGGAGGCAGGGAGCTATGAGGAGGAGGAGGCAGGGAGCTATGAGGAGGAGGAGGCAGGGAGCTAATGAGGAGGAGGAGGCAGGGAGCTATGAGGAGGAGCAGGCAGGGAGCTATGAGGAGGGAGGAGGCAGGGAGCTATGAGGAGGAGGAGGCAGGGAGCTATGAGGAGGAGGAGGGCAGGGGAGCTATGAGGAGGAGGCAGGCAGGGAGCTATGAGGAGGAGGAGGCAGGGAGCTATGAGGAGGAGGAGGCAGGGAGCTATGAGGAGGAGAGAGGCAGGGAGCTATGAGGAGGAGGAGGCAGGGAGCTATGAGGAGGAGGAGGAGGCAGGAGCTATGAGGAGGAGGAGGCAGGGAGCTATGAGGAGGAGGAGGCAGGGAGCTATGAGGAGGAGGAGGCAGGGAGCTATGAGGAGGAGGAGGCAGGGGAGCTATGAGGAGGAGGCAGGAGCTATGAGAAGGAGGAGGCAGGGAGCTATGAGGAGGAGGAGGCAGGGAGCTATGAGGAGGAGGAGGCAGGGAGCTATGAGGAGGAGGAGGCAGGGAGCTATGAGGAGGAGGAGGCAGGGAGCTATGAGGAGGAGGAGGCGGGAGCTATGAGGAGAGGAGGCAGGGAGCTATGAGGAGGAGGTGGCAGGGACTATGAGGAGGAGAGGCAGGGAGGGAGCTATGAGGAGGAGGAGGCAGGGAGCTTGAGGAGGAGGAGGCAGGGAGCTATGAGGAGGAGGAGGCAGGGAGCTATGAGGAGGAGGAGGCAGGGGAGCTATGAGAGGAGGAGGCAGGGAGCTATGAGGAGGAGGAGGCAGGGTGCTATGAGGAGGAGGAGGCAGGAGCTATGAGGAGGAGGAGGCAGGAGATGAGGAGGAGGCAGAGAGGGACTAGGAGGAGGAGGAGGCAGGGAGCTATGAGGAGGAGGAGGCAGGGAGCTATGAGGAGGAGGAGGCAGGGAGCTATGAGGAGGAGGAGGCAGGGAGCTATGAGGAGGATGGAGGCAGGGAGCTATGAGGAGGAGGAGGCAGGGAGCTATGAGGAGGAGGAGGCAGGGAGCTATGAGGAGGAGGAGGCAGGGAGCTATGAGGAGGAGGAGGCAGGGAGCTATGAGGAGGAGGAGGCAGGAGGCTATGAGGAGGGGAGCAGGAGCTATGAGGAGGAGGAGGCAGGGAGCTATGAGGAGGAGGAGGCAGGGAGCTATGAGGAGGAGGAGGCAGGGAGCTATGAGGAGGAGGAGGCAGGGAGCTATGAGGAGGAGGAGGCAGGGAGCTATGAGGAGGAGGAGGCAGGGAGCTATGAGGAGGAGGAGGCAGGGAGCTATGAGGAGGAGGAGGGCAGGGAGCTATGAGGAGGAGGAGGCAGGGATCTATGAGGAGGAGGAGGCAGGGAGCTATGAGGAGGAGGAGGCAGGGAGCTATGAGGAGGAGGAGGCAGGGAGCTATGAGGAGGAGGAGGCAGGGAGCTATGAGGAGGAGGAGGCAGGGAGCTATGAGGAGGAGAGGCAGGAGCTATGAGGAGGAGGAGGCAGGGAGCTATGAGGAGGGGAGGCAGGGAGCTATGAGGAGGAGGAGGCAGGGAGCTATGAGGAGGAGGAGGCAGGGAGCTATGAGGAGGAGGAGGCAGGGAGCTATGAGGAGGAGGAGGCAGGGAGCTATGAGGAGGAGGAGGCAGGGACCTATGAGGAGGAGGAGGCAGGGAGCTATGAGGAGGAGGAGGCAGGGAGCTATGAGGAGGAGGAGGCAGGGAGCTATGAGGAGGAGGAGGCAGGGAGCTATGAGGAGGAGGAGGGGGAGCTATGAGGAGGAGGAGGGGGGAGCTATGAGGAGGGAGGAGGCAGGGAGCTATGAGGAGGAGGAGGCAGGGAGCTATGAGGAGGCGGGGAGCATGAGGAGGAGGAGCAGGGAGCTATGAGGAGGAGGAGGCAGGGAGCTATGATGAGGAGGAGGCAGGGAGCTATGAGGAGGAGGAGGCAGGGAGCTATGAGGAGGAGGAGGCAGGGAGCTATGAGGAGGAGGAGGCAGGGAGCTATGAGGAGGAGGAGGCAGGGAGCTATGAGTGGCAGGGAGCTATGAGGAGGAGGAGGCAGGGAGCTATGAGGAGGAGGAGGCAGGGAGCTATGAGGAGGAGGAGGCAGGGAGCTATGAGGAGGAGGAGTCAGGGAGCTATGAGAGGAGGAGGCAGGGAGCTATGAGGAGGAGGAGAAGTGGGAGCTATGAGGAGGAGGAGGCAGGGAGCTATGAGGAGGAGGAGGCAGGGAGCTATGAGGAGGAAGAGGCAGGGAGCTATGAGGAGGAGGAGGCAGGGAGCTATGAGGAGGAGGAGGAGGCAGGGAGAGCTATGAGAAGGAGGAGGCAGGGAGCTATGAGGAGAGGAGGCGGAGCTATGAGGAGGAGGAGGCAGGGAGCTATGAGGAGGAGGAGGGGGAGCTATGAGGAGGAGGAGGCAGGGGAGCTATGAGAGGAGGAGGCAGGGAGCTATGAGGAGGAGGAGGCAGGGAGCTATGAGGAGGAGGAGGCAGGGAGCTATGAGGAGGAGGAGAGGGGGGAGCTATGAGTGAGGAGGAGGCAGTGGAGCTATGAGGAGGAGGAGGCGGGGAGCTATGAGGAGGAGGAGGCAGGGAGCTATGAGGAGGAGGAGGCAGGGAGCTATGAGGAGGAGGAGTGCAGGGAGGGAGCTATGAGGAGGAGGAGGCAGGGAGCTATGAGGAGAGGAGGCAGGGAGCTATGAGGAGGAGGAGGCAGGGAGCTATGAGGAGGAGGATGCAGGGAGGGAGCTATGAGGAGGAGGAGGCAGGGAGCTATGAGGAGGAGGAGGCAGGGAGCTATGAGGAGGAGGAGGCAGGGAGCTATGAGGAGGAGGAGGCAGGGAGCTATGAGGAGGAGGAGGCAGGGAGCTAGGAGGAGGAGGATGGCAGGGAGCTATGAGGAGGAGGAGGGGGGAGCTATGAGGAGGAGGAGGCAGGGAGCTATGAGGAGGAGGAGGCAGGGAGCTATGAGGAGGAGGAGGCAGGGAGCTATGAGGAGGAGGAGGCGGGGATCTATGAGGAGGAGGAGGCGGGAGCTATGAGGAGGAGGAGGCAGGGAGCTATGAGGAGGAGGAGGCAGGGAACTATGAGGAGGAGGAGGAGGCAGGGAGCTATGAGGAGGAGGAGGCAGGGAGCTATGAGGAGGAGGAGGAGGGAGCTATGAGGAGGAGGAGGCGGGGATCTATGAGGAGGAGGAAGGGCTGGGAGCTATGAGGAGGAGGAGGCAGGGAGCTATGAGAGAGGAGGAGGCGAGGGAGCTATGAGGAGGAGGAGGCAGGGAGCTATGAGGAGGAGGAGGCAGGGAGCTATGAGGAGGAGGAGGCAGGGAGCTATGAGGAGGAGGAGGCAGGGACTATGAGGAGGAGGAGGCAGGGAGCTATGAGGAGGAGGAGGCAGGGAGCTATGAGGAGGAGGAGGCAGGGAGCTATGAGAAGGAGGAGGCAGGGAGCTATGAGGAGGAGGAGGCAGGGAGCTATGAGGAGGAGGAGGCAGGGAGCTATGAGGAGGAGGAGGCAGGGAGCTATGAGGAGGAGGAGGCAGGGAGCTAGGAGGAGGAGGAGGCAGGGAGCTATGAGGAGGAGGAGGGCAGGGAGGGAGCTATGAGGAGGAGGAGGCAGGGAGCTATGAGGAGGAGGAGGCAGGGAGCTATGAGGAGGAGGAGGCAGGGAGGCTAGGAGGAGGAGGAGGCAGGGGAGCTATGAGGAGGAGGAGGGGGGAGCTATGAGGAGGAGGAGGCAGGGAGCTATGAGGAGGAGGAGGCAGGGAGCTATGAGGAGGAGGAGGCGGGGATCTATGAGGAGGAGGAGGCGGGGAGCTATGAGGAGGAGGAGGCAGGGAGCTATGAGGAGGAGGAGGCAGGGAGCTATGAGGAGGAGGAGGCAGGGAGCTATGAGGAGGAGGAGGCAGGGAGCTATGAGGAGGAGGAGGCAGGGAGCTATGAGAAGGAGGAGGCAGGCATGTGCCTCCATAGCTAGGTCCTGGGCAGGATGTTGGTGTATGGCGGTACATAGGGGGAGTCCTGTAGTAGAGTAGAGGAGAGTACAGTAGAGTACAATAGAGTAGAGTAGAGTACAGTAGAGTAGAGTAGAGTAGAGTACAGTAGAGTAGAGTACAGTACAGTACAGTACAGTACAATAGAGTAGGGTACAGTAGAGTAGAGTAGAGTACAGTATAGTAGAGTAGAGTAGAGTAGAGTACAGTAGAGTAGAGTACAGTAGAGCAGAGTAGAGTACAGTATAGTAGAGTATAGTACAGTAGAGTAGAGTACAGTAGAGTAGAGTAGAGTACAGTACAGTAGAGTAGAGTAGAGTATAGTAGAGTAGAGTAGAGTAGAGTAGAGTAGAGTAGAGTAGAGTAGAGTAGAGTACAATAGAGTAGAGTAGAGTAGAGTAGAGTACAGTAGAGTAGAGTAGAGTAGAGTACAGTACAGTACAGTACAGTAGAGTATAGTAGAGTACAGTATAGTAGAGTACAGTAGAGCAGAGTAGAGTACAGTATAGTAGAGTATAGTAGAGTACAGTAGAGTAGAGTACAGTAGAGTAGAGTACAGTAGAGTAGAGTAGAGTACAGTAGAGTAGAGTAGAGTAGAGTACAATAGAGTAGAGTAGAGTAGAGTAGAGTAGAGTAGAGTACAGTAGAGTAGAGTAGAGTAGAGTAGAGTAGAGTAGAGTAGAGTAGAGTACAGTAGAGTACAGTACAGTACAGTACAATAGAGTAGGGTACAGTAGAGTATAGTAGAGTACAGTATAGTAGAGTAGAGTAGAGTAGAGTAGAGCAGAGTAGAGTACAGTATAGTAGAGTATAGTACAGTAGAGTAGAGTAGAGTACAGTAGAGTACAGTAGAGTAGAGTAGAGTACAGTAGAGTAGAGTACAGTAGAGTAGAGTAGAGTAGAGTAGAGTAGAGTAGAGTATCGTAGAGTAGAGTACAATAGAGTAGAGTACAGTAGAGTATAGTAGAGTACAGTACAGTAGAGTACAGTAGAGTACAGTACAGTAGAGTACAGTACAGTAGAGTAGAGTAGAGTAGAGTACCGTAGAGTAGAGTACAATAGAGTAGAGTACAGTAGAGTAGAGTAGAGTAGAGTAGAGTAGAGTAGAGTACAGTACAGTAGAGTACAGTAGAGTAGAGTACAGTAGAGTAGAGTAGAGTAGAGTACAGTAGAGTAGAGTAGAGTACAGTATAGTAGAGTACAGTAGAGTAGAGTACAGTAGAGTAGAGTAGAGTACAGTACAGTAGAGTAGAGTAGAGTACAGTACAGTAGAGTACAGTAGAGTAGAGTAGAGTAGAGTACAGTAGAGTAGAGTAGAGTAGAGTACAGTAGAGTAGAGTAGAGTACAGTATAGTAGAGTACAGTAGAGTAGAGTACAGTAAAGTAGAGTAGAGTAGAGTACAGTATAGTACAATAGAGTACAATAGAGTAGAGTAGAGTACAGTAGAGTAGAGTAGAGTAGAGTAGAGTAGAGTACAATAGAGTAGAGTAGAGTAGAGTAGAGTAGAGTAGAGTAGAGTAGAGTAGAGTACAGTAGAGTAGAGTAGAGTACAGTAGAGTAGAGTAGAGTACAGTACAGTACAGTATAGTACAAAAGAGTAGAGTAGAGTACAGTAGAGTAGAGTAGAGTAGAGTAGAGTAGAGTAGAGTACAATAGAGTAGAGTACAGTAGAGTACAGTAGAGTACAGTAGAGTAGAGTAGAGTAGAGTACAGTAGAGTAGAGTAGAGTATAGTACAATAGAGTAGAGTACAGTAGAGTAGAGTAGAGTACAGTACAGTAGAGTAGAGTACAGTAGAGTAGAGTAGAGTAGAGTAGAGTAGAGTAGAGTAGAGTAGAGTAGAGTACAGTATAGTAGAGTAGAGTACAGTAGAGTAGAGTAGAGTAGAGTAGAGTAGAGTAGAGTAGAGTACAGTACAGTAGAGTAGAGTAGAGTACAGTACAGTAGAGTAGAGTAGAGTACAGTATAGTAGAGTAGAGTAGAGTAGAGTAGAGTACAGTAGAGTAGAGTAGAGTACAGTACAGTAGAGTAGAGTACAGTATAGTAGAGTAGAGTAGAGTAGAGTATAGTAGAGTAGAGTACAGTAGAGTAGAGTAGAGTAGAGTAGAGTACAGTAGAGTAGAGTAGAGTAGAGTAGAGTACAGTAGAGTAGAGTAGAGTACAGTATAGTACAATAGAGTAGAGTACAGTAGAGTAGAGTAGAGTACAGTACAGTAGAGTAGAGTACAGTAGAGTAGAGTAGAGTAGAGTAGAGTAGAGTAGAGTAGAGTACAGTACAGTAGAGTAGAGTAGAGTACAGTAGAGTAGAGTAGAGTACAGTAGAGTAGAGTAGAGTACAGTATAGTACAATAGAGTAGAGTACAGTAGAGTAGAGTAGAGTACAGTACAGTACAGTAGAGTACAGTAGAGTAGAGTAGAGTAGAGTAGAGTAGAGTAGAGTAGAGTCGAGTAGAGTAGAGTAGAGTAGAGTACAGTACAGTAGAGTACAGTAGAGTAGAGTAGAGTACAGTAGAGTAGAGTAGAGTAGAGTACAGTACAGTAGAGTACAGTAGAGTAGAGTACAGTACAGTACATTAGAGTACAGTAGAGTAGAGTACAATAGAGTACAGTAGAGTACAGTAGAGTACAGTATAGTACAATAGAGTAGAGTACAGTACAGTAGAGTAGAGTAAAGTAGAGTACAATAGAGTAGAGTAGAGTAGAGTAGAGTAGAGTAGAGTAGAGTATAGTATAGTAGAGTACAGTAGAGTAGAGTAGAGTAGAGTAGAGTAGAGTAGAGTATAGTAGAGTAGGGTAGAGTAGAGTAGAGTAGAGTAGAGTACAGTATAGTAGAGTAGAGTAGAGTAGAGTACAATATAGTAGAGTAGAGTACAGTAGAGTAGAGTAGAGTACAGTAGAGTAGAGTAGAGTAGAGTATAGTAGAGTACAGTAGAGTAGAGTAGAGTAGAGTAGAGTAGAGTAGAGTAGAGTACAGTATAGTAGAGTAGAGTAGAGTAGAGTAGAGTAGAGTAGAGTAGAGTAGAGTAGAGTAGAGTAGAGTAGAGTACAGTAGAGTACAGTAGAGTAGAGTAGAGTAGAGTATAGTAGAGTACAGTAGAGTAGAGTAGAGTACAGTACAGTAGAGTAGAGTAGAGTAGAGTACAGTACAGGAGAGTACAGTAGAGTAGAGTAGAGTAGAGTAGGGTACAGTAGAGTACAATAGAGTAGAGTAGAGTAGAGTAGGGTACAGTAGAGTACAATAGAGTAGAGTACAGTACAGTACAGTACAGTAGAGTACAGTAGAGTAGAGTAGAGTAGAGTAGGGTACAGTAGAGTACAATATAGTAGAGTAGAGTAGAGTAGAGTAGAGTACAGTACAGTAGAGTACAGTAGAGTAGAGTAGAGTAGAGTAGAGTAGAGTAGAGTAGAGTAGAGTAGAGTACAGTATAGTAGAGTAGAGTAGAGTAGAGTAGAGTACAATAGAGTAGAGTAGAGTACAGTAGAGTAGAGTAGAGTACAGTAGAGTAGAGTAGAGTATAGTAGAGTACAGTAGAGTAGAGTAGAGTAGAGTAGAGTATAGTAGAGTAGAGTAGAGTAGAGTAGAGTAGAGTAGAGTAGAGTAGAGTACAGTAGAGTAGAGTAGAGTAGAGTACAGTAGAGTAGAGTAGAGTAGAGTAGAGTAGAGTAGAGTATAGTAGAGTACAGTAGAGTAGAGTACAGTACAGTACAGTAGAGTAGAGTAGAGTAGAGTACAGTACAGTAGAGTACAGTAGAGTAGAGTAGAGTAGAGTAGGGTACAGTAGAGTACAATAGAGTAGAGTAGAGTAGAGTAGGGTACAGTAGAGTACAATAGAGTAGAGTAGAGTACAGTACAGTACAGTAGAGTACAGTAGAGTAGAGTAGAGTAGAGTAGGGTACAGTAGAGTACAATATAGTAGAGTAGAGTAGAGTACAGTACAGTAGAGTACAGTAGAGTAGAGTAGAGTAGGGTACAGTAGAGTACAATAGAGTAGAGTAGAGTAGAGTAGGGTACAGTACAGTCGAGTCAAGTCGAGTACAGTAGAGTAGAGTACAGGACCTGTAGTGTGATACCTCATATAGACAGGGTTT
Source organism: Coregonus lavaretus (assembly GCF_964263955.1). Taxonomy (NCBI): domain Eukaryota; kingdom Metazoa; phylum Chordata; class Actinopteri; order Salmoniformes; family Salmonidae; genus Coregonus; species Coregonus lavaretus. Next base: position 621,297 of record NC_139989.1, on the reverse strand, counting down.
CCTGTAGTGTGATACCTCATATAGACAGGGTTTCCTGTAGTGTGATACCTCATATAGACAGGGTTTCCTGTAGGACCTGTAGTGTGATACCTCATATAGACAGGGTTTCCTGTAGGACCTGTAGTGTGATACCTCATATAGACAGGGTTTCCTGTAGGACCTGTAGTGTGATACCTCATATAGACAGGGTTTCCTGTAGGCCCTGTAGTGTGATACCTCATATAGACAGGGTTTCCTGTAGGCCCTGTAGTGTGATACCTCATATAGACAGGGTTTCCTGTAGGCCCTGTAGTGTGATACCTCATATAGACAGGGTTTTCTGTAGTGTGATACCTCATATAGACAGGGTTTCCTGTAGGCCCTGTAGTGTGATACCTCATATAGACAGGGTTTCCTGTAGTGTGATACCTCATATAGACAGGGTTTCCTGTAGGCCCTGTAGTGTGATACCTCATATAGACAGGGTTTCCTGTAGGACCTGTAGTGTGATACCTCATATAGACAGGGTTTCCTGTAGGACCTGTAGTGTGATACCTCATATAGACAGGGTTTCCTGTAGGCCCTGTAGTGTGATACCTCATATAGACAGGGTTTCCTGTAGTGTGATACCTCATATAGACAGGGTTTCCTGTAGTGTGATACCTCATATAGACAGGGTTTCCTGTAGGCCCTGTAGTGTGATACCTCATATAGACAGGGTTTCCTGTAGGACCTGTAGTGTGATACCTCATATAGACAGGGTTTCCTGTAGTGTGATACCTCATATAGACAGGGTTTCCTGTAGGCCCTGTAGTGTGATACCTCATATAGACAGGGTTTCCTGTAGTGTGATACCTCATATAGACAGGGTTTCCTGTAGGCCCTGTAGTGTGATACCTCATATAGACAGGGTTTCCTGTAGTGTGATACCTCATATAGACAGGGTTTCCTGTAGTGTGATACCTCATATAGACAGGGTTTCCTGTAGTGTGATACCTCATATAGACAGGGTTTCCTGTAGGACCTGTAGTGTGATACCTCATATAGACAGGGTTTCCTGTAGTGTGATACCTCATATAGACAGGGTTTCCTGTAGGACCTGTAGTGTGATACCTCATATAGACAGGGTTTCCTGTAGGACCTGTAGTGTGATACCTCATATAGACAGGGTTTCCTGTAGGACCTGTAGTGTGATACCTCATATAGACAGGGTTTTCTGTAGGACCTGTAGTGTGATACCTCATATAGACAGGGTTTCCTGTAGGACCTGTAGTGTGATACCTCATATAGACAGGGTTTCCTGTAGGCCCTGTAGTGTGATACCTCATATAGACAGGGTTTCCTGTAGGCCCTGTAGTGTGATACCTCATATAGACAGGGTTTCCTGTAGGCCCTGTAGTGTGATACCTCATATAGACAGGGTTTCCTGTAGTGTGATACCTCATATAGACAGGGTTTCCTGTAGGACCTGTAGTGTGATACCTCATATAGACAGGGTTTCCTGTAGGACCTGTAGTGTGATACCTCATATAGACAGGGTTTCCTGTAGTGTGATACCTCATATAGACAGGGTTTCCTGTAGGCCCTGTAGTGTGATACCTCATATAGACAGGGTTTCCTGTAGGCCCTGTAGTGTGATACCTCATATAGACAGGGTTTCCTGTAGGACCTGTAGTGTGATACCTCATATAGACAGGGTTTCCTGTAGTGTGATACCTCATATAGACAGGGTTTCCTGTAGTGTGATACCTCATATAGACAGGGTTTCCTGTAGTGTGATACCTCATATAGACAGGGTTTCCTGTAGGACCTGTAGTGTGATACCTCATATAGACAGGGTTTCCTGTAGTGTGATACCTCATATAGACAGGGTTTCCTGTAGGCCCTGTAGTGTGATACCTCATATAGACAGGGTTTCCTGTAGGACCTGTAGTGTGATACCTCATATAGACAGGGTTTCCTGTAGTGTGATACCTCATATAGACAGGGTTTCCTGTAGGACCTGTAGTGTGATACCTCATATAGACAGGGTTTCCTGTAGTGTGATACCTCATATAGACAGGGTTTCCTGTAGTGTAATACCTCATATAGACAGGGTTTCCTGTAGGACCTGTAGTGTGATACCTCATATAGACAGGGTTTCCTGTAGTGTGATACCTCATATAGACAGGGTTTCCTGTAGTGTGATACCTCATATAGACAGGGTTTCCTGTAGTGTGATACCTCATATAGACAGGGTTTCCTGTAGGACCTGTAGTGTGATACCTCATATAGACAGGGTTTCCTGTAGGACCTGTAGTGTGATACCTCATATAGACAGGGTTTCCTGTAGGACCTGTAGTGTGATACCTCATATTGACAGGGTTTCCTGTAGTGTGATACCTCATATAGACAGGGTTTCCTGTAGGACCTGTAGTGTGATACCTCATATAGACAGGGTTTCCTGTAGGCCCTGTAGTGTGATACCTCATATAGACAGGGTTTCCTGTAGGCCCTGTAGTGTGATACCTCATATAGACAGGGTTTCCTGTAGGCCCTGTAGTGTGATACCTCATATAGACAGGGTTTCCTGTAGGACCTGTAGTGTGATACCTCATATAGACAGGGTTTCCTGTAGGACCTGTAGTGTGATACCTCATATAGACAGGGTTTCCTGTAGGACCTGTAGTGTGATACCTCATATAGACAGGGTTTCCTGTAGGACCTGTAGTGTGATACCTCATATAGACAGGGTTTCCTGTAGGACCTGTAGTGTGATACCTCATATAGACAGGGTTTCCTGTAGTGTGATACCTCATATAGACAGGGTTTCCTGTAGGCCCTGTAGTGTGATACCTCATATAGACAGGGTTTCCTGTAGTGTGATACCTCATATAGACAGGGTTTCCTGTAGGACCTGTAGTGTGATACCTCATATAGACAGGGTTTCCTGTAGTGTGATACCTCATATAGACAGGGTTTCCTGTAGGACCTGTAGTGTGATACCTCATATAGACAGGGTTTCCTGTAGTGTGATACCTCATATAGACAGGGTTTCCTGTAGTGTGATACCTCATATAGACAGGGTTTCCTGTAGGCCCTGTAGTGTGATACCTCATATAGACAGGGTTTCCTGTAGTGTGATACCTCATATAGACAGGGTTTCCTGTAGGACCTGTAGTGTGACACCTCATATAGACAGGGTTTCCCCTGTAGTGTGACACCTCATATAGACAGGGTTTCCTGTAGGACCTGTAGTGTGATACCTCATATAGACAGGGTTTCCTGTAGGACCTGTAGTGTGATACCTCATATAGACAGGGTTTCCTGTAGTGTGATACCTCATATAGACAGGGTTTCCTGTAGTGTGATACCTCATATAGACAGGGTTTCCTGTAGGACCTGTAGTGTGATACCTCATATAGACAGGGTTTCCTGTAGTGTGATACCTCATATAGACAGGGTTTCCTGTAGGACCTGTAGTGTGATACCTCATATAGACAGGGTTTCCTGTAGTGTGATACCTCATATAGACAGGGTTTCCTGTAGTGTGATACCTCATATAGACAGGGTTTCCTGTAGGCCCTGTAGTGTGATACCTCATATAGACAGGGTTTCCTGTAGTGTGATACCTCATATAGACAGGGTTTCCTGTAGGACCTGTAGTGTGACACCTCATATAGACAGGGTTTCCTGTAGGACCTGTAGTGTGATACCTCATATAGACAGGGTTTCCTGTAGGACCTGTAGTGTGATACCTCATATAGACAGGGTTTCCTGTAGTGTGATACCTCATATAGACAGGGTTTCCTGTAGTGTGATACCTCATATAGACAGGGTTTCCTGTAGGACCTGTAGTGTGATACCTCATATAGACAGGGTTTCCTGTAGTGTGATACCTCATATAGACAGGGTTTCCTGTAGGCCCTGTAGTGTGATACCTCATATAGACAGGGTTTCCTGTAGGCCCTGTAGTGTGATACCTCATATAGACAGGGTTTCCTGTAGTGTGATACCTCATATAGACAGGGTTTCCTGTAGTGTGATACCTCATATAGACAGGGTTTCCTGTAGTGTGATACCTCATATAGACAGGGTTTCCTGTAGTGTGATACCTCATATAGACAGGGTTTCCTGTAGTGTGATACCTCATATAGACAGGGTTTCCTGTAGTGTGATACCTCATATAGACAGGGTTTCCTGTAGTGTGATACCTCATATAGACAGGGTTTCCTGTAGGCCCTGTAGTGTGATACCTCATATAGACAGGGTTTCCTGTAGTGTGATACCTCATATAGACAGGGTTTCCTGTAGGACCTGTAGTGTGATACCTCATATAGACAGGGTTTCCTGTAGGACCTGTAGTGTGATACCTCATATAGACAGGGTTTCCTGTAGGACCTGTAGTGTGATACCTCATATAGACAGGGTTTCCTGTAGTGTGATACCTCATATAGACAGGGTTTCCTGTAGGCCCTGTAGTGTGATACCTCATATAGACAGGGTTTCCTGTAGGACCTGTAGTGTGATACCTCATATAGACAGTGTTTCCTGTAGGACCTGTAGTGTGATACATCATATAGACAGGGTTTCCTGTAGTTTGATACCTCATATAGACAGGGTTTCCTGTAGTGTGATACCTCATATAGACAGGGTTTCCTGTAGGCCCTGTAGTGTGATACCTCATATAGACAGGCTTTCCTGTAGGACCTGTAGTGTGATACCTCATATAGACAGGGTTTCCTGTAGTGTGATACCTCATATAGACAGGGTTTCCTGTAGGACCTGTAGTGTGATACCTCATATAGACAGGGTTTCCTGTAGGACCTGTAGTGTGATACCTCATATAGACAGGGTTTCCTGTAGGACCTGTAGTGTGATACCTCATATAGACAGGGTTTCCTGTAGGACCTGTAGTGTGATACCTCATATAGACAGGGTTTCCTGTAGTGTGATACCTCATATAGACAGGGTTTCCTGTAGGACCTGTAGTGTGATACCTCATATAGACAGGGTTTCCTGTAGTGTGATACCTCATATAGACAGGGTTTCCTGTAGTGTGATACCTCATATAGACAGGGTTTCCTGTAGGACCTGTAGTGTGATACCTCATATAGACAGGGTTTCCTGTAGTGTGATACCTCATATAGACAGGGTTTCCTGTAGTGTGATACCTCATATAGACAGGGTTTCCTGTAGTGTGATACCTCATATAGACAGGGTTTCCTGTAGGCCCTGTAGTGTGATACCTCATATAGACAGGGTTTCCTGTAGTTTGATACCTCATATAGACAGGGTTTCCTGTAGGACCTGTAGTGTGATACCTCATATAGACAGGGTTTCCTGTAGTGTGATACCTCATATAGACAGGGTTTCCTGTAGGACCTGTAGTGTGATACCTCATATAGACAGGGTTTCCTGTAGTGTGATACCTCATATAGACAGGGTTTCCTGTAGTGTGATACCTCATATAGACAGGGTTTCCTGTAGGCCCTGTAGTGTGATACCTCATATAGACAGGGTTTCCTGTAGTGTGATACCTCATATAGACAGGGTTTCCTGTAGGACCTGTAGTGTGATACCTCATATAGACAGGGTTTCCTGTAGGACCTGTAGTGTGATACCTCATATAGACAGGGTTTCCTGTAGGACCTGTAGTGTGATACCTCATATAGACAGGGTTTCCTGTAGTGTGATACCTCATATAGACAGGGTTTCCTGTAGTGTGATACCTCATATAGACAGGGTTTCCTGTAGGACCTGTAGTGTGATACCTCATATAGACAGGGTTTCCTGTAGTGTGATACCTCATATAGACAGGGTTTCCTGTAGGCCCTGTAGTGTGATACCTCATATAGACAGGGTTTCCTGTAGGCCCTGTAGTGTGATACCTCATATAGACAGGGTTTCCTGTAGTGTGATACCTCATATAGACAGGGTTTCCTGTAGTGTGATACCTCATATAGACAGGGTTTCCTGTAGTGTGATACCTCATATAGACAGGGTTTCCTGTAGTGTGATACCTCATATAGACAGGGTTTCCTGTAGTGTGATACCTCATATAGACAGGGTTTCCTGTAGTGTGATACCTCATATAGACAGGGTTTCCTGTAGGCCCTGTAGTGTGATACCTCATATAGACAGGGTTTCCTGTAGTGTGATACCTCATATAGACAGGGTTTCCTGTAGGACCTGTAGTGTGATACCTCATATAGACAGGGTTTCCTGTAGGACCTGTAGTGTGATACCTCATATAGACAGGGTTTCCTGTAGGACCTGTAGTGTGATACCTCATATAGACAGGGTTTCCTGTAGTGTGATACCTCATATAGACAGGGTTTCCTGTAGGCCCTGTAGTGTGATACCTCATATAGACAGGGTTTCCTGTAGGACCTGTAGTGTGATACCTCATATAGACAGGGTTTCCTGTAGGACCTGTAGTGTGATACATCATATAGACAGGGTTTCCTGTAGTGTGATACCTCATATAGACAGGGTTTCCTGTAGTGTGATACCTCATATAGACAGGGTTTCCTGTAGGCCCTGTAGTGTGATACCTCATATAGACAGGGTTTCCTGTAGGACCTGTAGTGTGATACCTCATATAGACAGGGTTTCCTGTAGTGTGATACCTCATATAGACAGGGTTTCCTGTAGGACCTGTAGTGTGATACCTCATATAGACAGGGTTTCCTGTAGGACCTGTAGTGTAGTCTCCGTGCTGCTCTGCTGTTTGTTGCTACTTGGCTACCTGCCAAACTATTCACGTTTTACTTTTAATAAACGTTTAATCAATCTCTGTGTTCAACAAATTTACCAACTTTTTAGTTTTGTCCTCACTCATCTTTTTTCGTTAAACTTTTTCACCCCGGACGTTTATCCCGAGACAGAAGAGTCATTTTCCTGTGCGTTTTAGCTGCCAACTTTACGTTATTTTCCGTTTTTCCATCGCAACTTTTTTTTCCCTTATTCAACTTTTTCACTCCGGACGCTTTATCTGGACATGGCTCATCAACATCTTCAACAGCCGAAGCTAAGTAGTAACATTAACATGATGTCTTTTAATTGCAGTCGCTGTACTCATAATATACAGGAGAATTCTCGCCTTACGGCGAGAATAGCTGTGCTACAAGCCCAGCTTCAGACGCAATCGTTAGGCAAGAGTATTATCAGTGTAGGAAAGGAAGAAACAGCGTCTGTGCCACCAGTAAGTACAGACAGTAACGTTAGTATAACTCCCCCCGCACAGTCCCTGCAGCCGGACAACTTTCTCATGGCTTCTGGAGGGAAATACTGTTGGAATGCTCAACCGGTGTCGCTCATTCAGCCGACAGAAACCTTCAACCGGTTTTCCCCATTATGTAGCGAGTCGGAGTCTGAGTCTGAGTCTTCTCTAGTCTCTACTCCTCCCGTTACGGGGTCTGAGACGCCGAAGGCTCCCACCATTAGCTCTGACAAATTGAAAACCCTAGTCATTGGCGACTCCATTACCCGCAGTATTAGACTTAAAACGAATCACCCAGCGATCATACACTGTTTACCAGGGGGCAGGGCTACCGACGTTAAGGCTAATCTAAAGATGGTGCTGGCTAAAGCTAAAACTGGCGAGTGTAGAGAGTATAGAGATATTGTTATCCACGTCGGCACCAACGATGTTAGGATGAAACAGTCAGAGGTCACCAAGTGCAACATAGCTTCAGCGTGTAAATCAGCTAGAAAGATGTGTCGGCATCGAGTAATTGTCTCTGGCCCCCTCCCAGTTAGGGGAAGTGACGAGCTCTACAGCAGAGTCTCAGCACTTAATCGCTGGTTGAAAACTGTTTTCTGCCCCTCCCAAAAGATAACATTTGTGGATAATTGGCCCTCTTTCTGGGACTCACCCACAAACAGGATCAAGCCTGACCTGCTGAGGAGTGACGGACTCCATCCTAGCTGGAGGGGTGCTCTCCTCTTATCTACCAACATAGATAGGGCTCTAACTCCTTTAGCCCCACAGTGAAATAGGGTGCAGGCCAGGCAGCAGGCTGTTAGCCAACCTGCCAGCTTAGTGGAGTCTGCCAATAGCATAGTCAGTGTAGTCAGCTCAGCCATACCCATTGAGACTGTGTCTGTGCCTCGACCTAGGTTGGGCAAAACTAAACATGGTGGTGTCCACCCTAGCAATCTTATTAGGATAAAGACCTCCTCCATTCCTGCCATTATTGAAAGAGATCGTGATACCTCACATCTCAAAATAGGGTTACTTAATGTTAGATCCCTCACTTCAAAGGCAGTCATAGTCAATGAACTAATCACTGATCATAATCTTGATGTGATTGGCCTGACTGAAACATGGCTTAAGCCTGATGAATTTGCTGTGTTAAATGAGGCCTCACCTCCTGGTTACACTAGTGACCATATTCCCCGTGCATCCCGCAAAGGCGGAGGTGTTGCTAACATTTACGATAGCAAATTTCAATTTACAAAAAAAAAAATGACGTTTTCATCTTTCGAGCTTCTAGTCATGAAATCTATGCAGCCTACTCAATCACTTTTTATAGCTACTGTTTACAGGCCTCCTGGGCCATATACAGCGTTCCTCTCTGAGTTTCCTGAATTCCTATCAGACCTTGTAGTCATAGCAGATCATATTCTAATTTTTGGTGATTTTAATATTCACATGGAGAAGTCCACAGACCCACTCCAAAAGTCCTTCGGAGCCATTATCGACTCAGTGGGTTTTGTCCAACATGTCTCTGGACCTACTCACTGCCACAGTCATACTCTGGACCTAGTTTTGTCCCATGGAATAAATGTTGTAGATCTAAATGTTTTTCCACAAAATCCTGGACTATCGGACCACCATTTTATTACGTTTGCAATCGCAACAAATAATCTGCTCAGACCCCAACCAAGGAGCATCAAAAGTCGTGCTATAAATTCTCAGACAACACAAAAATTCATTGATGCCCTTCCAGACCCCTTCTGCCTACCCAAGGACGTCAGAGGACAAAAATCAGTTAACCACTTAACTGAGGAACTAAATTTAACCTTGCACAATACCCTAGATGCAGTTGCACCCCTAAAAACGAAAAACATTTGTCATAAGAAACTAGCTCCCTGGTATACAGAAAATACCCGAGCTTTGAAGCAAGCTTCCAGGAAATTGGAACGGAAATGGCGCCACACCAAACTGGAAGTCTTCCGACTAGCTTGGAAAGACAGTACCGTGCAGTACCGAAGAGCCCTCACTGCTGCTCGATCATCCTACTTTTCCAAATTAATCGAGGAAAATAAGAACAATCCAAAATTTCTTTTTGATACTGTTGCAAAGCTAACTAAAAAGCAGCATTCCCCAAGAGAGGATGGTTTTCACTTCAGCAGTGATAAATTCATGAACTTCTTTGAGGAAAAGATCATGACCATTAGAAAGCAAATTACGGACTCCTCTTTGAATCTGCGTATTCCTCCAGGGCTTAGCTGTCCTGGATCTGCACAGCTCTGCGAGGGCCTGGGATCGGGAGAGACACTTAAGTGTTTTAGTACTATATCTCTTGACACAATGATGAAAATAATCATGGCCTCTAAACCTTCAAGCTGCATACTGGATCCTATTCCTACTAAACTGCTGAAGGAGCTGCTTCCTGTGCTTGGCCCTCCTATGTTGAACATAATAAACAGCTCTCTATCCACCGGATGTGTACCAAACTCACTAAAAGTGGCAGTGATAAAGCCTCTCTTGAAAAAGCCAAACCTTGACCCGGAAAATATAAAAAACTATCGGCCAATATCGAATCTTCCATTCCTCTCAAAAATTTTAGAAAAAGCTGTTGCGCAGCAACTCACTGCCTTTCTGAAGACAAACAATGTATACGAAATGCTTCAGTCTGGTTTTAGACCCCATCATAGCACTGAGACTGCACTTGTGAAGGTGGTAAATGACCTTTTAATGGCGTCAGACCGAGGCTCTGCATCTGTCCTCGTGCTACTAGACCTTAGTGCTGCCTTTGACACCATCGATCACCACATTCTTTTGGAGAGACTGGAAACCCAAATTGGTCTACACGGACAAGTTCTGGCCTGGTTTAGATCCTACCTGTCGGAAAGATATCAGTTTGTCTCTGTGAATGGTCTGTCCTCCGACAAATCAACTGTACATTTCGGTGTTCCTCAAGGTTCCGTTTTAGGACCACTATTGTTTTCACTATATATTTTACCTCTTGGGGATGTTATTCGAAAACATAATGTTAACTTTCACTGCTATGCGGATGACACACAGCTGTACATTTCAATGAAGCATGGTGAAGCCCCAAAATTGCCCTCGCTAGAAGCCTGTGTTTCAGACATAAGGAAGTGGATGGCTGAAAACTTTTTACTTTTAAACTCGGACAAAACAGAGATGCTTGTTCTAGGTCCCAAGAAACAAAGAGATCTTCTGTTAAATCTGACAATTCATCTTGATGGTTGTAAAGTCGTCTCAAATAAAACTGTGAAGGACCTAGGCGTTACTCTTGACCCTGATCTCTCTTTTGACGAACATATCAAGACTGTTTCAAGGACAGCTTTTTTCCATCTACGTAACATTGCAAAAATCAGAAATTTTCTGTCCAAAAATGATGCAGAAAAATTAATCCATGCATTTGTTACTTCTAGATTAGACTACTGCAATGCTCTATTTTCCGGCTACCCGGATAAAGCACTAAATAAACTTCAGTTAGTGCTAAATACGGCTGCTAGAATCCTGACTAGAACCAAGAAATTTGATCATATTACTCCAGTGCTAGCTTCCCTACACTGGCTTCCTGTTAAGGCAAGGGCTGATTTCAAGGTTTTACTGTTAACCTATAAAGCGTTACATGGGCTTGCTCCTACCTATCTTTCCGAGTTGGTCCTGCCGTACATACCAATACGTACGCTACGGTCACAAGACGCAGGCCTCCTAATTGTCCCTAGAATTTCTAAGCAAACAGCGGGAGGCAGGGCTTTCTCCTATAGATCTCCATTTTTATGGAACAGTCTGCCTACCCATGTGAGAGACGCAGACTCGGTCTCAACCTTTAAGTCTTTACTGAAGACTTATCTCTTCAGTAGGTCATATGATTGAGTGTAGTCTGGCCCAGGAGTGTGAAGGTGAACGGAAAGGCTGGAGCAACGAACAGCCCTTGCTGTCTCTGCCAGGCCGGTTCCCCTCTCCACTGGGGTTCTCTGCCTCTAACCCTGTTGCAGGGGCTGAGTCACTGGCCTGCTGGTGCTCTTTCATGCCGTCCCTGGGAGGGGTGCGTCACTTGAGTGGGTTGAGTTACTGACGTGATCTTCCTGTCTGGGTTGGCGCCCCCCCCCCCCCCCCCTTGGTTTGTGCTGTGGTGGAGACCTCTGTGGGCTATACTCGGCCTTGTCTCAGGATTGTAAGTTGGTGGTTGGGGATATCCCTCTAGTGGTGCGGGGGCTGTGCTTTGGCGGAGTGGGTGGGGTTATATCCTTCCTGTTTGGCCCTGTCCGGGGGTTTCTTCGGATGGGGCCACAGTGTCTCCGGACCGCTCCTGTCTCAGCCTCCAGTATTTATGCTGCAGTAGTTTATGTGTCGGGGGGCTGGGGTTAGTTGGTTATACCTGGAGTACTTCTCCTGTCTTATCCAGTGTCCTGTGTGAATTTAAGTATGCTCTCTCTAATTCTCTCGTTCTCTCTTTCTCTCTGAGAACCTGAGCCCTAGGACCATACGTCAGGACTACCGGGCATGATGACACCCTGCTGCCCCCAGTCCGCCTGGCCTTGCTGCTATTCCAGTTTCAACTGTTCTGCCTGCGGCTACGAAACCCCTACCTGTCCCAGACCTGCTGTTTTCAACTCTAAATGATCGGCTATGAAAAGCCAACTGAGAGACCTGAGCCCTAGGACCATACGTCGGGACTACCGGCCGTGGTGACTCCTTGCTATCCCCAGTCCGCCTGGCCTTGCTGCTATTCCAGTTTAAACTGTTCTGCCTGCGGTTATGGAACCCCTACCTGTCCCAGACCTGCTGTTTTAAACTCTAATGATCGGCTATGAAAAGCCAACTGAGATTTATTCCTGATTATTATTTGACCATGCTTGTCACTTATGAACATTTTTGAACATCTTGGCATGGTTCTGTTATAATCTCCACCCGGCACAGCCAGAAGAGGACTGGCCACCCCTCATAGCCTGGTTCCTCTCTAGGTTTCTTCCTAGGTTTTGCCTTTCTAGGGAGTTTTTCCTAGCCACCGTGCTTCTACACCTGCATTACTAGCTGTTTGGGGTTTTAGGCTGGGTTTCTGTACAGCACTTCGAGATATTAGCTGATGTAAGAAGGGCTATATAAAATAAAATTGATTGATTGATAGTGTGATACCTCATATAGACAGGGTTTCCTGTAGGACCTGTAGTGTGATACCTCATATAGACAGGGTTTCCTGTAGGACCTGTAGTGTGATACCTCATATAGACAGGGTTTCCTGTAGTGTGATACCTCATATAGACAGGGTTTCCTGTAGGACCTGTAGTGTGATACCTCATATAGACAGGGTTTCCTGTAGTGTGATACCTCATATAGACAGGGTTTCCTGTAGTGTGATACCTCATATAGACAGGGTTTCCTGTAGGACCTGTAGTGTGATACCTCATATAGACAGGGTTTCCTGTAGTGTGATACCTCATATAGACAGGGTTTCCTGTAGGACCTGTAGTGTGATACCTCATATAGACAGGGTTTCCTGTAGTGTGATACCTCATATAGACAGGATTTCCTGTAGTGTGATACCTCATATAGACAGGGTTTCCTGTAGGACCTGTAGTGTGATACCTCATATAGACAGGGTTTCCTGTAGTGTGATACCTCATATAGAAAGGGTTTCCTGTAGGCCCTGTAGTGTGATACCTCATATAGACAGGGTTTCCTGTAGGCCCTGTAGTGTGATACCTCATATAGACAGGGTTTCCTGTAGTGTGATACCTCATATAGACAGGGTTTCCTGTAGTGTGATACCTCATATAGACAGGGTTTCCTGTAGGCCCTGTAGTGTGATACCTCATATAGACAGGGTTTACTGTAGGACCTGTAGTGTGATACCTCATATAGACAGGGTTTCCTGTAGTGTGATACCTCATATAGACAGGGTTTCCTGTAGGACCTGTAGTGTGATACCTCATATAGACAGGGTTTCCTGTAGTGTGATACCTCATATAGACAGGGTTTCCTGTAGTGTGATACCTCATATAGACAGGGTTTCCTGTAGTGTGATACCTCATATAGACAGGGTTTCCTGTAGGCCCTGTAGTGTGATACCTCATATAGACAGGGTTTCCTGTAGGCCCTGTAGTGTGATACCTCATATAGACAGGGTTTCCTGTAGGACCTGTAGTGTGATACCTCATATAGACAGGGTTTCCTGTAGGACCTGTAGTGTGATACCTCATATAGACAGGGTTTCCTGTAGGCCCTGTAGTGTGATACCTCATATAGACAGGGTTTCCTGTAGGCCCTGTAGTGTGATACCTCATATAGACAGGGTTTCCTGTAGGACCTGTAGTGTGATACCTCATATAGACAGGGTTTCCTGTAGTGTGATACCTCATATAGACAGGGTTTCCTGTAGTGTGATACCTCATATAGACAGGGTTTCCTGTAGGACCTGTATGGTGATACCTCATATAGACAGGGTTTCCTGTAGGCCCTGTAGTGTGATACCTCATATAGACAGGGTTTCCTGTAGGCCCTGTAGTGTGATACCTCATATAGACAGGGTTTCCTGTAGTGTGATACCTCATATAGACAGGGTTTCCTGTAGTGTGATACCTCATATAGACAGGGTTTCCTGTAGGACCTGTAGTGTGATACCTCATATAGACAGGGTTTCCTGTAGGACCTGTAGTGTGATACCTCATATAGACAGGGTTTCCTGTAGGACCTGTAGTGTGATACCTCATATAGACAGGGTTTCCTGTAGGACCTGTAGTGTGATACCTCATATAGACAGGGTTTCCTGTAGTGTGATACCTCATATAGACAGGGTTTCCTGTAGGACCTGTAGTGTGATACCTCATATAGACAGGGTTTCCTGTAGGCCCTGTAGTGTGATACCTCATATAGACAGGGTTTCCTGTAGGACCTGTAGTGTGATACCTCATATAGACAGGGTTTCCTGTAGTGTGATACCTCATATAGACAGGGTTTCCTGTAGTGTGATACCTCATATAGACAGGGTTTCCTGTAGGACCTGTAGTGTGATACCTCATATAGACAGGGTTTCCTGTAGGACCTGTAGTGTGATACCTCATATAGACAGGGTTTCCTGTAGTGTGATACCTCATATAGACAGGGTTTCCTGTAGGACCTGTAGTGTGATACCTCATATAGACAGGGTTTCCTGTAGGACCTGTAGTGTGATACCTCATATAGACAGGGTTTCCTGTAGGACCTGTAGTGTGATACCTCATATAGACAGGGTTTCCTGTAGGACCTGTAGTGTGATACCTCATATAGACAGGGTTTCCTGTAGGACCTGTAGTGTGATACCTCATATAGACAGGGTTTCCTGTAGGCCCTGTAGTGTGATACCTCATATAGACAGGGTTTCCTGTAGGACCTGTAGGGTGATACCTCATATAGACAGGGTTTCCTGTAGTGTGATACCTCATATAGACAGGGTTTCCTGTAGGCCCTGTAGTGTGATACCTCATATAGACAGGGTTTCCTGTAGTGTGATACCTCATATAGACAGGTTTTCCTGTAGTGTGATACCTCATATAGACAGGGTTTCCTGTAGTGTGATACCTCATATAGACAGGGTTTCCTGTAGGCCCTGTAGTGTGATACCTCATATAGACAGGGTTTCCTGTAGGCCCTGTAGTGTGATACCTCATATAGACAGGGTTTCCTGTAGGACCTGTAGTGTGATACCTCATATAGACAGGGTTTCCTGTAGGACCTGTAGTGTGATACCTCATATAGACAGGGTTTCCTGTAGGACCTGTAGTGTGATACCTCATATAGACAGGGTTTCCTGTAGGACCTGTAGTGTGATACTTCATATAGACAGGGTTTCCTGTAGGACCTGTAGTGTGATACCTCATATAGACAGGGTTTCCTGTAGGACCTGTAGTGTGATACCTCATATAGACAGGGTTTCCTGTAGGACCTGTAGTGTGATACCTCATATAGACAGGGTTTCCTGTAGTGTGATACCTCATATAGACAGGGTTTCCTGTAGTGTGATACCTCATATAGACAGGGTTTCCTGTAGGACCTGTAGTGTGATACCTCATATAGACAGGGTTTCCTGTAGGCCCTGTAGTGTGATACCTCATATAGACAGGGTTTCCTGTAGTGTGATACCTCATATAGACAGGGTTTCCTGTAGGACCTGTAGTGTGATACCTCATATAGACAGGGTTTCCTGTAGGACCTGTAGTGTGATACCTCATATAGACAGGGTTTCCTGTAGGACCTGTAGTGTGATACCTCATATAGACAGGGTTTCCTGTAGGACCTGTAGTGTGATACCTCATATAGACAGGGTTTCCTGTAGGCCCTGTAGTGTGATACCTCATATAGACAGGGTTTCCTGTAGGACCTGTAGGGTGATACCTCATATAGACAGGGTTTCCTGTAGTGTGATACCTCATATAGACAGGGTTTCCTGTAGTGTGATACCTCATATAGACAGGGTTTCCTGTAGGACCTGTAGTGTGATACCTCATATAGACAGGGTTTCCTGTAGGACCTGTAGTGTGATACCTCATATAGACAGGGTTTCCTGTAGGACCTGTAGTGTGATACCTCATATAGACAGGGTTTCCTGTAGTGTGATACCTCATATAGACAGGGTTTCCTGTAGGCCCTGTAGTGTGATACCTCATATAGACAGGGTTTCCTGTAGGACCTGTAGTGTGATACCTCATATAGACAGGGTTTCCTGTAGTGTGATACCTCATATAGACAGGGTTTCCTGTAGTGTGATACCTCATATAGACAGGGTTTCCTGTAGTGTGATACCTCATATAGACAGGGTTTCCTGTAGGACCTGTAGTGTGATACCTCATATAGACAGGGTTTCCTGTAGTGTGATACCTCATATAGACAGGGTTTCCTGTAGGACCTGTAGTGTGATACCTCATATAGACAGGGTTTCCTGTAGGACCTGTAGTGTGATACCTCATATAGACAGGGTTTCCTGTAGTGTGATACCTCATATAGACAGGGTTTCCTGTAGGACCTGTAGTGTGATACCTCATATAGACAGGGTTTCCTCTAGGCCCTGTAGTGTGATACCTCATATAGACAGGGTTTCCTGTAGTGTGATACCTCATATAGACAGGGTTTCCTGTAGGACCTGTAGTGTGATACCTCATATAGACAGGGTTTCCTGTAGTGTGATACCTCATATAGACAGGGTTTCCTGTAGTTTGATACCTCATATAGACAGGGTTTCCTGTAGGACCTGTAGTGTGATACCTCATATAGACAGGGTTTCCTTTAGTGTGATACCTCATATAGACAGGGTTTCCTGTAGTGTGATACCTCATATAGACAGGGTTTCCTGTAGTGTGATACCTCATATAGACAGGGTTTCCTGTAGGCCCTGTAGTGTGATACCTCATATAGACAGGGTTTCCTGTAGGACCTGTAGTGTGATACCTCATATAGACAGGGTTTCCTGTAGTGTGATACCTCATATAGACAGGGTTTCCTGTAGGACCTGTAGTGTGATACCTCATATAGACAGGGTTTCCTGTAGGACCTGTAGTGTGATACCTCATATAGACAGGGTTTCCTGTAGGCCCTGTAGTGTGATACCTCAAATAGACAGGGTTTCCTGTAGGACCTGTAGTGTGATACCTCATATAGACAGGGTTTCCTGTAGGACCTGTAGTGTGATACCTCATATAGACAGGGTTTCCTGTAGTGTGATACCTCATATAGACAGGGTTTCCTGTAGGACCTGTAGTGTGATACCTCATATAGACAGGGTTTCCTGTAGGCCCTGTAGTGTGATACCTCATATAGACAGGGTTTCCTGTAGGACCTGTAGTGTGATACCTCATATAGACAGGGTTTCCTGTAGTGTGATACCTCATATAGACAGGGTTTCCTGTAGGACCTGTAGTGTGATACCTCATATAGACAGGGTTTCCTGTAGTGTGATACCTCATATAGACAGGGTTTCCTGTAGGACCTGTAGTGTGATACCTCATATAGACAGGGTTTCCTGTAGGACCTGTAGTGTGATACCTCATATAGACAGGGTTTCCTGTAGGACCTGTAGTGTGATACCTCATATAGACAGGGTTTCCTGTAGGACCTGTAGTGTGATACCTCATATAGACAGGGTTTCCTGTAGGACCTGTAGTGTGATACCTCATATAGACAGGGTTTCCTGTAGTGTGATACCTCATATAGACAGGGTTTCCTGTAGTGTGATACCTCATATAAACAGGGTTTCCTGTAGTGTGATACCTCATATAGACAGGGTTTCCTGTAGGACCTGTAGTGTGATACCTCATATAGACAGGGTTTCCTGTAGTGTGATACCTCATATAGACAGGGTTTCCTGTAGGACCTGTAGTGTGATACCTCATATAGACAGGGTTTCCTGTAGGACCTGTAGTGTGATACCTCATATAGACAGGGTTTCCTGTAGTGTGATACCTCATATAGACAGGGTTTCCTGTAGTGTGATACCTCATATAGACTGGGTTTCCTGTAGGACCTGTAGTGTGATACCTCATATAGACAGGGTTTCCTGTAGGCCCTGTAGTGTGATACCTCATATAGACAGGGTTTCCTGTAGGACCTGTAGTGTGATACCTCATATAGACAGGGTTTCCTGTAGGACCTGTAGTGTGATACCTCATTTAGACAGGGTTTCCTGTAGTGTGATACCTCATATAGACAGGGTTTCCTGTAGTGTGATACCTCATATAGACAGGGTTTCCTGTAGGCCCTGTAGTGTGATACCTCATATAGACAGGGTTTCCTGTAGTGTGATACCTCATATAGACAGGGTTTCCTGTAGGACCTGTAGTGTGATACCTCATATAGACAGGGTTTCCTGTAGTGTGATACCTCATATAGACAGGGTTTCCTGTAGTGTGATACCTCATATAGACAGGGTTTCCTGTAGTGTGATACCTCATATAGACAGGGTTTCCTGTAGGACCTGTAGTGTGATACCTCATATAGACAGGGTTTCCTGTAGGACCTGTAGTGTGATACCTCATATAGACAGGGTTTCCTGTAGTGTGATACCTCATATAGACAGGGTTTCCTGTAGGACCTGTAGTGTGATACCTCATATAGACAGGGTTTCCTGTAGGACCTGTAGTGTGATACCTCATATAGACAGGGTTTCCTGTAGGCCCTGTAGTGTGATACCTCATAAAGACAGGGTTTCCTGTAGTGTGATACCTCATATAGACAGGGTTTCCTGTAGGACCTGTAGTGTGATACCTCATATAGACAGGGTTTCCTGTAGGACCTGTAGTGTGATACCTCATATAGACAGGGTTTCCTGTAGGCCCTGTAGTGTGATACCTCATATAGACAGGGTTTCTTGTAGTGTGATACCTCATATAGACAGGGTTTCCTGTAGGCCCTGTAGTGTGATACCTCATATAGACAGGGTTTCCTGTAGGACCTGTAGTGTGATACCTCATATAGACAGGGTTTCCTGTAGTGTGATACCTCATATAGACAGGGTTTCCTGTAGGACCTGTAGTGTGATACCTCATATAGACAGGGTTTCCTGTAGGACCTGTAGTGTGATACCTCATATAGACAGGGTTTCCTGTAGGCCCTGTAGTGTGATACCTCATATAGACAGGGTTTCCTGTAGGACCTGTAGTGTGATACCTCATATATACAGGGTTTCCTGTAGTGTGATACCTCATATAGACAGGGTTTCCTGTAGTGTGATACCTCATATAGACAGGGTTTCCTGTAGGACCTGTAGTGTGATACCTCATATAGACAGGGTTTCCTGTAGGCCCTGTAGTGTGATACCTCATATAGACAGGGTTTCCTGTAGTGTGATACCTCATATAGACAGGGTTTCCTGTAGTGTGATACCTCATATAGACAGGGTTTCCTGTAGGACCTGTAGTGTGATACCTCATATAGACAGGGTTTCCTGTAGGACCTGTAGTGTGATACCTCATATAGACAGGGTTTCCTGTAGTGTGATACCTCATATAGACAGGGTTTCCTGTCGTGTGATACCTCATATAGACAGGGTTTCCTGTAGTGTGATACCTCATATAGACAGGGTTTCCTGTAGTGTGATACCTCATATAGACAGGGTTTCCTGTAGGACCTGTAGTGTGATACCTCATATAGACAGGGTTTCCTGTAGGCCCTGTAGTGTGATACCTCATATAGACAGGGTTTCCTGTAGGACCTGTAGTGTGATACCTCATATAGACAGGGTTTCCTGTAGGACCTGTAGTGTGATACCTCATATAGACAGGGTTTCCTGTAGGCCCTGTAGTGTGATACCTCATATAGACAGGGTTTCCTGTAGGACCTGTAGTGTGATACCTCATATAGACAGGGTTTCCTGTAGGACCTGTAGTGTGATACCTCATATAGACAGGGTTTCCTGTAGTGTGATACCTCATATAGACAGGGTTTCCTGTAGGACCTGTAGTGTGATACCTCATATAGACAGGGTTTCCTGTAGGCCCTGTAGTGTGATACCTCATATAGACAGGGTTTCCTGTAGGACCTGTAGTGTGATACCTCATATAGACAGGGTTTCCTGTAGTGTGATACCTCATATAGACAGGGTTTCCTGTAGGACCTGTAGTGTGATACCTCATATAGACAGGGTTTCCTGTAGGCCCTGTAGTGTGATACCTCATATAGACAGGGTTTCCTGTAGGACCTGTAGTGTGATACCTCATATAGACAGGGTTTCCTGTAGGACCTGTAGTGTGATACCTCATATAGACAGGGTTTCCTGTAGGACCTGTAGTGTGATACCTCATATAGACAGGGTTTCCTGTAGTGTGATACCTCATATAGACAGGGTTTCCTGTAGGACCTGTAGTGTGATACCTCATATAGACAGGGTTTCCTGTAGGACCTGTAGTGTGATACCTCATATAGACAGGGTTTCCTGTAGGACCTGTAGTGTGATACCTCATATAGACAGGGTTTCCTGTAGGACCTGTAGTGTGATACCTCATATAGACAGGGTTTCCTGTAGGACCTGTAGTGTGATACCTCATATAGACAAGGTTTCCTGTAGTGTGATACCTCATATAGACAGGGTTTCCTGTAGTGTGATACCTCATATAGACAGGGTTTCCTGTAGTGTGATACCTCATATAGACAGGGTTTCCTGTAGGACCTGTAGTGTGATACCTCATATAGACAGGGTTTCCTGTAGGACCTGTAGTGTGATACCTCATAAAGACAGGGTTTCCTGTAGTGTGATACCTCATATAGACAGGGTTTCCTGTAGTGTGATACCTCATATAGACAGGGTTTCCTGTAGGACCTGTAGTGTGATACCTCATATAGACAGGGTTTCCTGTAGTGTGATACCTCATATAGACAGGGTTTCCTGTAGTGTGATACCTCATATAGACAGGGTTTCCTGTAGGACCTGTAGTGTGATACCTCATATAGACAGGGTTTCCTGTAGGACCTGTAGTGTGATACCTCATATAGACAGGGTTTCCTGTAGGACCTGTAGTGTGATACCTCATATAGACAGGGTTTCCTGTAGGACCTGTAGTGTGATACCTCATATAGACAGGGTTTCCTGTAGGACCTGTAGTGTGATACCTCATATAGACAGGGTTTCCTGTAGGACCTGTAGTGTGATACCTCATATAGACAGGGTTTCCTGTAGGACCTGTAGTGTGATACCTCATATAGACAGGGTTTCCTGTAGTGTGATACCTCATATAGACAGGGTTTCCTGTAGGACCTGTAGTGTGATACCGCATATAGACAGGGTTTCCTGTAGGACCTGTAGTGTGATACCTCATATAGACAGGGTTTCCTGTAGGACCTGTAGTGTGATACCTCATATAGACAGGGTTTCCTGTAGTGTGATACCTCATATAGACAGGGTTTCCTGTAGGCCCTGTAGTGTGATACCTCATATAGACAGGGTTTCCTGTAGGCCCTGTAGTGTGATACCTCATATAGACAGGGTTTCCTGTAGGACCTGTAGTGTGATACCTCATATAGACAGGGTTTCCTGAGACAGTGTAGAGCCCACCCACCCATCCTTTCTTAAACCCCTCTGGGTTAATGGCCTTGGGATTCCCTATGAGCCAGCATTTATCTGGTGGGCAGCCAGGCCTTTCTTAGAAATATATCAAATGATCAAATAAACTTGTCCTAAGCATTATGGAATGACATTTTTGTCAAATTTTAAAAACTTTAAAATCTAAGCTAATCAAAGTATTTTTTTCCAGCAAATGCAAACAGAAAGACGTTCAAGTCCAGCCTTACACCAGGGTGGTACTACCTCGGGAGGAAGATGGTGAGAGGAACGCTTTAGATTCAGGCTGAACTTTTTATATGTAGTAAAAAATAGATACAACTCATACTCTGATATGATTGATCACTACTCTATTTTGTCTGGCTGCAGGATACGGCTGACTTTGAGTGGGTGATGTGGTTCTCTACATTCCGGGACCACATCCTCTTCGCCCTGTCTGGTCACGTGATCTTCGCTAAGATCTGCTCCATGCTGGCTCCACAGGTGGGTTTACATCTGCAACACTCTGTCCAAAATGGTCGAATGGTCAAATATATATCCATATGTTTAAATATATACAGTACATAAAGATCTATCCATAGACTTTGCTCTGTGTATGCTTGTGACCTTCGAGAAAAGAGAAAACAGCTTCTAATTGGTGCAACACATCACATTGACAATATGATCAATGACATTTATGTCCATCTAATGACATTTATGTTCATCTTCTGAATGAATCAACTACACCCAATATCATTATGTACCCAGAGGACTGAATCAAGGACAGCCTGTCTGTCTGTCCACAGCATAGGTCCCGGATGTACATGTTCATTAATTAATTCATTAATTAATTCATTCATTCATTCATTCAGTCTGTCTGTTTGTCTGTCTGTCTGTCTCTCTGTCTGTCCACAGCATAGGTCCCGGATGTACATGTTCATGAATTCATTCATTCATTCATTCAGTCTGTCTGTCTGTCTGTCTGTCTGTCTGTCCACAGCATAGGTCCCTGGTGTACATGTTGACTCTTTCTCTCTGTCTGTCCACAGCATAGGTCCCTGGTGTACATGTTGACTCTTTCTCTCTGTCTGTCCACAGCATAGGTCCCTGGTGTACATGGGTTATGGTATCCTGGCGGTGCTGGTCTCTATGGGTTGGACCTTCACCACTCTGATCCTGTCCCACTGTGTACTGCTCTACAGTATCTCTCTGGTTAAACTGCGCTGGCTCTGCTTCCTAGCTGGACTCACCATCCTGTCCACATTCAAGATGGAACCATTCATATCCTGGCAGGTATGAAGAATACACTACTATACTATGTTACTGCTATTCATTAGTACTGGGCGGCAGGTAGCCGGTGGTAAGAGAGGAGAGCCAGCAACTGGAGGGGAACAATCTGACGGGAAGTGAGCTGACAAGCGGAGGGTTGCTGGTATCAAATCCTAGATGCCATCGCCTTCCGTTGTGCCCTTGAGTAAAGCACTGAACCCCCCACAACAACAGCTCCCGGGCGCCCAGTGTGGCAGCCCCCCGCACCTCTCCTAAAAATGTGTATATGTGTGTCTTTCGGAGAGGTTGGGTTAAAAGTGGAAGTCAAATTTCGGTTGGATCTTGTGTGCAATTTATCAACAAACTATTATACTATTACTCTATTGCTACTATACTATTACTGTACTATTAATATAATACTATACTACCACTATGCTATTAGTATACTGCTACTATACTGCTACTATACCATTACTATACCATTACTATGCTATTACTATACTATTACATAACTATTACTATATTACTATACTACCACTATGCTATTAGTATACTGCTACTATACTATTAATATAATACTATACTACCACTATACTATTAGTATACTGCTACTATACTATTACTGTACTATTAATATAATACTATACTACCACTATGCTGCTACTATACTGCTACTATACTATTAATATAATGCTATGCTACCACTATACTATTACTATACTACCACTATACTATTACTATACTACCACTATACTATTACTATACTACCACGATAATATTGCTATACTGTTACTATACTATTACCATACTGCTACTATACTATTACTATACTACCACTATACTATTACTATACTGCTACTATACTATTACTATACTACCACTATACTATTAATATACTACCACTATACTATTACTATACTACCACTATGCTATTAGTATACTGCTACTATACTATTAATATAATATTATACTACCACTATACTATTAGTATACTGCTACTATACTATTAGTATACTACCACTATGCTATTAGTATACTGCTACTATACTATTGCTATACTGCTACTATACTATTACTATACCATTACTATGCTATTACTATACTATTACAGAACTATTACTATATTACTATACTACCACTCTACTATTGCTATACTACCACTATACTATTAATATACTACCACTATACTATTACTATACTACCACTATACTATTACTATACTACCACTATACAATTGCTATACTACTACTATACTATTAATATAATACTATACTACCACTATGCTGCTACTATACTGCTAATATACTATTAATATAATTATATGCTACCACTATACTATTACTATACTACCACTATACTATTACTATACTACCACTATATTATTACTATACTACCACTATACTATTGCTATACTGCTACTATACTATTAACATACTGCTACTATACTATTACTATACTGCTGCTATACTATTAATATATTACTATACTACCACTATACTATTACTATACTGCTACTATACTATTACTATACTACCACTATACTAATACTATACTGCTACTATACTACTACTATACTACCACTATACTACCACTATACTATTAATATACTACCACTATACTATTACTATACTACCACTATACTATGTCTATACTGCTACTATACTATTACTATACTATTACTATACTACCACTATACTATTACTACACTGCTACTACTATGCTGCTATTACAAATTTTTATTTAAATTTTATTTTTAGGGGGTAGATCAGCTTTAATTATGCAGATAGATTGTAACTTCCATCAATGTAATTGTCTGCATCACTTCCAATCCCCCATATATTTTTTTTACACAAATATATATACACTACCGGTCAAATGTTTTAGAACACCTACTAATTTTTACTATTTTCTACATTGTACTATGAAATAACACATATGGAATCATCTAGTAACCAAAAAAGTGTTAAACACTTAAAAAAGCCACCCTTTGCCTTGATGACAGCTTTGCACACCATTTCCGCAACCAGCTTCACCTGGAATGCTTTTCCAACAGTCTTGAAGGAGTTCCCACATATGCTGAGCACTTGTTGGCTGCTTTTCCTTCACTCTGCGGTTCGACTCATCCCAAACCATCTCAACTTGGTTGAGGTCGGGGGATTGTGGAGGCCAGGTCATCTGATGCAGCACTCCATCACTCTCCTTCTTGGTAAAATAGCCCATACACAGCCTGGAGGTGTGTTGGGTCATTGTCCTGTTGAAAAACAAATGATAGTCCCACTAAGCCCAAACCAGATGGGATGGCGTTTCACTGCAGAATGCTGTAGTAGCCATGCTGGTTAAGTGTGCCTTGAATTCTAAATAAATCACAGACAGTGTAACCAGCAATGCACCCCCACACCATAACACCTCCTCCTCCATGTTTTACGGTGGGATATACACATGTGGAGATCATCCGTTCACCCACACCGCGTCTCACAAAGACACAGCGGTTGGAACCAAAAATCTCAAATTTGGACTCCAGACCAAAGGACTAATCTCCACCAGTCTAATGTCCATTGCTCATGTTTCTTGGCCCAAGCAAGTCTTCTTATTATTGGTGTCCTTTAGTAGTGGTTTCTTTGCAGCAATTCGACCATGAATGTCTGATTCACACAGTCTCCTCTGAACAGTTGATGTTGAGATGTGTCTGTTACTTGAACTCTGTGAAGCATTTATTTGGGATGCAATTTCCGAAGCTGGTAACTCCAATGAACTTATCCTCTGCAGCAGAGGTAACTCTGGGTCTTCGATTCCTGTGGCGGTCCTCATGAGAGCCAGTTTCATCATAGCGCTTGATGGTTTTTGCGACTGCATTTGAAGAAACTTTGAAAGTTCTTGAAATGTTCCGTATTGACTGACCTTCATGTCTTAAAGTAATGATGGACTGTTGTTTCCCTTTGCTTATTTTAGCTGTTTTTGCCATAATATGGACTTGGTCTTTTACCAAATAGGGCTATCTTCTGTATACCCCCCTACCTTGTCACAACACAACTGATTGGCTCAAACGCATTAAGAAGGAAATAAATTCACCTTTTAATTGAAATGCATTACAGGTGACATATGTGTAATTTCATAGTTTTGATATCTTTACTATTATTCTACAATGTAGAAAATAGTAAAAATAAAGAAAAACCCTTGAATGAGTAGGTGTTCTTAAACTTTTGACCGGTAGTGTATATACAGTGGGGGAAAAAAGTGTTTAGTCAGCCACCAATTGTGCAAGTTATCCCATTTAGAAATATGAGAGAGGTCTGTAATTTTCATCATAGGTACACGTCAACTATGACAGACAAAATGAGGAAAAAAAATCCAGAAAATCACATTGTAGGATTTTTTATGAATTTATTTGCAAATTATGGTGGAAAATAAGTATTTGGTCACCTACAAACAAGCAAGATTTCTGGCTCTCACAGACCTGTAACTTCTTCTTTAAGAGGCTCCTCTGTCCTCCACTCGTTACCTGTATTAATGGCACCTGCTTGAACTTGTTATCAGTATACAAGACACCTGTCTACAACCTCAAACAGTCACACTCCAAACTCCACTATGGCCAAGACCAAAGAGCTGTCAAAGGACACCAGAAACAAAATTGTAGACCTGCACCAGGCTGGGAAGACTGAATCTGCAATAGGTAAGCAGCTTGGTTGAAGAAATCAACTGTGGGAGCAATTATTAGGAAATGGAAGACATACAAGAACACTGATAATCTCCCTCGATCTGGGGCTCCACGCAAGATCTCACCCCGTGGGGTCAAAATGATCACAAGAAAGGTCAGTAAAAATCCCAGAACCACACGGGGGGACATAGTGAATGACCTGCAGAGAGCTGGGACCAAAGTAACAAAGCCTACCATCAGTAATACACTACGCCGCCAGGGACTCAAATCCTGCAGTGCCAGATGTGTCCCCCTGCTTAAGCCAGTACATGTCCAGGCCCGTCTGAAGTTTGCTAGAGTGCATTTGGATGATCCAGAAGAGGATTGGGAGAATGTCATATGGTCAGATGAAACCAAAATATAACTTTTTGGTAAAAACTCAACTCGTCGTGTTTGGAGGACAAAGAATGCTGAGTTGCATCCAAAGAACACCATACCTACTGTGAAGCATGGGGGTGGAAACATCATGCTTTGGGGCTGTTTTTCTGCAAAGGGACCAGGACGACTGATCCGTGTAAAGGAAAGAATGAATGGGGCCATGTATCGTGAGATTTTGAGTGAAAACCTCCTTCCATCAGCAAGGGCATTGAAGATGAAACGTGGCTGGGTCTTTCAGCATGACAATGATCCCAAACACACCGGGCAACGAAGGAGTGGCTTCGTAAGAAGCATTTGAAGGTCCTGGAGTGGCCTAGCCAGTCTACAGATCTCAACCCCATAGAAAATCTTTGGAGGGAGTTGAAAGTCCGTGTTGCCCAGCGACAGCCCCAAAACATCATTGCTCTAGAGGAGATCTGCATGGAGGAATGGGCCAAAATACCAGCAACAGTGTGTGAAAACCTTGTGAAGACTTACATAAAACGTTTGACCTGTGTCATTGCAAGCAAAGGGTATATAACAAAGTATTGAGAAACTTTTGTTATTGACCAAATACTTATTTTCCACCATAATTTGCAAATAAATTCATAAAAAATCCTACAATGTGATTTTCTGGAAAATGTTTTCTCATTTTGTCTGTCATAGTTGACGTGTACCTATGATGAAAATTACAGGCCTGTCTCATCTTTTTAAGTGGGAGAACTTGCACAATGGGTGGCTGACTAAATACTTTTTTTCCCCACTGTATATACACTGCCGTTTAAAAGTTGGGGTCACTTAGAAATGTCCTTGTTTTCGAAAGAAAAGCAACATTTTTCTCCATTAAAATAACTTCAAAATGATCAGAAATACAGTGTAGACATTGTTAATGTTGTAAATGGCTATTGTAGCTGGAAACGGCATATTTTCTATGGAATATCTACATAGGCGTACAGAGGCCGATTATCAGCAACCATCAGTTCTGTGTTCCAATGGCACGTTGTGTTTGCTAATCCAAGTTTATCTGTCACGGTTCAGACAGACGACCAGAGGACCACAATTGCGTCACACCAGAAAGTTTATTAAAACTTAAGGGAAAAGGGAAGTAGGGAGTGAATGAAGGCTCCAGGGGTAACAGGGATCCCGTCCAATGTGCTGGGTCTGTGCCTCCCCCAGTGGCAGCGATGCGTCCTATGAAGCCGGTGGTGGGTGGTCCAGAAGTCCTGGGGGGGGGGAGACACAGACACAACAGGGCGGAATGAAACAAGGCAGCAGTACAGTTCAAGGGAAATCCAAAATACGTAGTAGCAAGGCAGAAGGCTGGTCAGAGTTACCGGGATTGAAGAGTAGTCAGGAGTCGTAATGGCAGAAGCAGGTCTGGATCTCCTGGGGCAGAAGAGTATCCAAAAATCAGGCAGGTCCGGGGTCACAAAACCAGGGTGAGCCAGAAGCGCGAGCAAACAGGTTCCGGGAGTGAGCTTTGCAGACGATCTGACACCGGAGAGCTGAAAGACAGGGCCTTAAATACTGGGAGAGGTAGTGGGTAATGCAGCGCAGCTGGCAGAGTAATTAGAGCAGAGCAGAGCAGGGACAGGTGGAGCTAGTTAGGCTGAGTAGAGAGAGTGGTGAGCAGAGTGGAAGAAAATTAAGGTGGTAACCCGGTGGAGTGAGAGGCTCATGACAGAACCCCCCCCCCAAGGGACGGCCCCAGAAGTCCCAAGAGCAACACCACGCCGGGCGGGAGGAGGGGAGCCGGAGGAGGGCTAGAACTCCTCCGAACGGTCCGAGTGAACGTCCTCATCCTCGGAGGAAGCCGGAGGGCCGTGGTCGGGAGATGGGACAGGTCCCGAGACAGGATCAGGCACAGGACAGGAAGCCGAGCGGGCAGGACGGTTAGGGACCCCTCTGGGGCGGCCCCTACGGATTGCAGGTTGATCAGGATGCCGTTGGTGGAAAGCGGTGATGAGAGTCCTATCCACAATCCGACTAGCTGGCACCCAGGTCCTTTCCTCAGGTCCATAGCCCTCCCAGTCAATGAGGTACTGGAGACCCCTACCCCTCCGTCTGGACCGAAGCAGGCGGCGGACGGTGTAAACCAGACCACCATCGACGAGCCGTGGAGGAGGAGGACAAGGCGCAGCAGGGACCAGCGGACTCTCATGGATGGGCTTAATCTTAGACACATGGAAAGTGGGGTGCACCCTCAGGGAATTAGGCAGTTGGAGCCGGACAGCAGTTGGGCTAATCACTCTTATGATAGGGAATGGGCCAATGAACCGAGGTGCCAGCTTCTGCGACTCCACCCTGAGTGGCAGGTTCTTCGATGACAACCACACCCTTTGACCAACATGGTAGGTGGGAGCAGGAATTCTCCGACGGTTGGCCCCGGTAGTGTAGCTGGCAACGGATCTGAGGAGTGTGGCTCGGGCTTGTGACCAGGTGCGGCGACATCGACGGGCAAAAGCAAGTGCAGATGGGCAAGTAACCTCCTCTTCCTGGCTGGCAAATAGAGGAGGCTGGTATCCATAAACACATTGGAAAGGGGACATACCGATGGCAGAGCAGGTCAGAGAATTGTGTGCGTACTCCACCCATGTCAATTGCTGCGACCAGGAGTGGGGGTTGCGTGAAGTCATGCATCGCAGTGCCTTCTCGAGCTCCTGATTAGCCCGCTCTGACTGCCCATTGGATTGGGGATGGAATCCGGAAGTCAGACTGACTGTGGCTCCCAGCAGGTGACAGAACTCCTTCCAAAAAGCGGAGGAGAATTGTGGACCACGGTCAGAAACTACATCCTTTGGCAGTCCGTGGATCCGGAAGACGTGTTCCAGGACCACCTGGGCGGTCTCCTTGGCGGTTGGGAGCTTGGGGAGGGGAATGAAGTGTGCCATCTTGCTGAAACGGTCAACTATGGTGAGAATGACGGTCATGCCACTTGAAGGGGGCAGCCCCGTGACAAAGTCAAGGGCGATGTGAGACCAGGGACGTCTGGGCACAGGCAGGGGCTGCAGCAATCCGGCTGGGGGCTGGCAGGACGACTTGTGTTGGTTGCAGATGGGGCAGGCTTGGACGAATTCCCGTACATCCTTCCTCAGAGAGGGCCACCAGAACCTCTGGGCGAGCAGGTTGTAAGTGCGGGTGGAGCCAGGGTGACAAGCTAGGCGGGAGTCATGTCCCCACTGAACGACCTGGGACCTCAGGTCTTCGGGGACAAAAAGGCGGTCAGCTGGGCAAGTGCTGGGACCTGGCTGGTTACGGAGAGCCTCCAGCACCTGTTCCTCAACAGCCCAGGTCAGAGCTGCAACGATGCAGGGACTTGGCAGAATCGACACAGGGTCCTTGGAGGGGGTGTCATCCTTCTGGAATTGACGGGAGAGGGCGTCTGGCTTGGTGTTGCGTGATCCAGGCCGGTATGACAGAGTGAAATTAAACCTGGTGAAGAACAGGGCCCAGCGGGACTGCCTGGAGTTCAACCGTTTGGCCGTGCGGATGTACTCCAAGTTCTTATGATCGGTCCAAACGAGAAATGGAATGGTGGACCCCTCCAGCCAGTGACGCCACTCCTCCAAGGCAAGCTTCACAGCCAGCAGCTCACGGTTCCCTATGTTGTAATTGCACTCAGAGGGGGACAACCGACGTGAGAAAAAGGCACAGGGATGGAGCTTCCTATCCTCCGCAGCCCACTGAGAAATCACAGCACCAACTCCCACATCCGAGGCGTCCACCTCCACAATGAATTGCCGGTCCACATCAGGCATCTGGAGGATGGGAGCGGAGGTGAACCTCACCTTGAGGGTACTGAAGGCTTTGTCGGCTGCTGGGGTCCAGGTGAAGGGTTGCTTGGTGCTGGTTAGAGCAGTGAGAGGGGCAGCAACGGTACTGTAGTTCCGGATAAACTTTCTATAGAAGTTAGCAAACCCCAGAAACTGTTGCAGCTTCTTTCTGTTCTCCGGAACTGGCCATGAAGTGACTGCTGATACTTTGGCAGGATCCATTTGGATACTTCCCTCTGCCACTATGTACCCCAGGAAGGCCACTGTCTTGACGTGAAACTCACATTTCTCTGCCTTGGCGTAGAGGGAATTCTCCAGAAGACGATGAAGGACTTGCTGGACATGGCGGGTGTGTTCAGACAGGTTTCTGGAGTAGATTAAGATGTCATCCAGGTAAACGAAGACAAACTTGTTTAACATGTCCCGCAGTACATCATTCACTAGAGCCTGGAACACAGCAGGAGCATTGGTGAGGCCAAAAGGCATAACCAGATACTCGTAGTGGCCTGTTGGTGTATTGAATGCGGTTTTCCATTCATCTCCCTCCCGGATCCGCACTAGGTGGTAAGCGTTTCTGAGATCCAACTTGGTAAAAACAGTGGCTCCCTGGAGCAACTCAAAAGCAGAGGTGAGCAGAGGCAGAGGGTAACGGTTTTTCACTGTGATGTCGTTGAGTCCCCTGTAGTCGATGCAGGGGCGAAGAGATCCGTCCTTCTTCCCCACAAAGATGAAGCCAGCACCAGCAGGAGATGAAGATGAACGGATTAATCCTGCGGACAGAGAGCCATTGATGTAGTCCTCCATGGACTTTCTTTCAGGAGCAGACAACGAATAAAGACGACCCTTTGGAGGGGCTGTTCCAGGGAGGAGGTCGATGGCACAGTCGTACGGTCGGTGAGGGGGCAGAGATGTGGCTCTTGCTTTGTTAAACACCTCTCTGAGACCATGGTAGCATTCTGGGACATTGGAGAGGTCAGGAGCGGAGTTAGTAGGTACTGGCCGAGGGGGTAGTGCGGCAGCAAGCAGGCAGGTTCGGTGGCAGTCCTCTCCCCACTCCCTGATCACCCCGGTCACCCAGTCGAGCTGAGGGTTGTGCCGGCGGAGCCATGGGTAACCCAGGATGAGGGGTTGGCCTGGAGAGGGGAGCAGGTGAAACTGGATAGTTTCTTGATGGTTTCCGGACAGACCCATCGAGACCGGGGCCGTGACATGAGTGACCGATCCGAGTAAGTGTCCGTCCAGTGCCCGGGCAGGAATAGGAGGTGTCAAACGGAGGTTCTCCAGTCCCAGTTGGCGTGCCAGCTTGATGTCCATTATGTTGGCTTCGGCGCCAGAATCCACCAGAGCAGCCAGGGTGTGAGTTGAGTCAGAGAGGCGGAGGTGAACTTGCAGCAGGGGTTTGCGGTCGGAGGACTGGATGGTCATTGAACTCAACCGGACTCCCCCTATGCCCGGTGAGCTTCGGCCCTTTAAAGGGCAGGTTACCACACGATGTCCATCACCTCCACAATAGAGGCAGAGGTTTGAAGTGAAGCGGCGCTGGCGCTCTGCAGGAGTGAGAGAGGCTCGCCCAATCTCCATAGGCTCAGACTGATCAAGCTGACCTGGGTGAGTGGCAGTAGATGACAGGAGCCCAGTCGGATCTCTCCGAATGCCGGTAGTAGGTGGACCTTGGCGCCCCCTCTCACGACGACGGGTCTGTATCCTTCTGTCGATCCTGACAGTCAGTGCGATGGCTTCATCAAGAGTGGAAGGCAGTTCATGGGAGACCAACTCGTCCTTGATATAGTCAGCCAAACTATGGAAGAACGCGTCCACCAACGATGGTGTGTTCCAAGAACTTCGTCTAGCCAGGGTTCGGAAGTTGATGGAATGGTCTGCGACTGTACGTCTGCCTTGTCGAATACTGAACAGTTCACGAGACGCCTCTGCGGTTGGTGAATCCAGGTCAAACACCTTCAGCATCTCCTCAGCAAACAGGTCGAAGGTTGCACATGCGGGGGTTTGACGTTCGAACTCTGCTGTTCCCCAGAGTCGAGCTCGGCCCGTCAGGTGAGTGATGGCATACCCAACTTTAGCCCCCTCCGTGGCGAAGGTCCTTGGCTGCAAGGAGAACTGAAGTCGGCAGCTAGTCAGGAATGGCCGGACCTGGGTTGAATCGCCGTTGAACCGCTCGGGGTTTCCAATCTTGGGTTCCGGAGCAGCGGCTGCAATGACCGGGGCAGGTAACTCGGGGGCAGGGCTGGTGGGCAGACTGGCTGGGGTAAGGTTGGTGAGGAGTTGAATGATCATGGCGAGTTGTTGTTGCTGCTGCTGGAACTGCTGCTCATGCTCATCGGTTTCCATGTCGGGGAAAGTGTGCGCTGAGTCCATAATGGTCAGATCGTACTGTCACGGTTCAGACAGACGACCAGAGGACCACAATTGCGTCACACCAGAAAGTTTATTAAAACTTAAGGGAAAAGGGAAGTAGGGAGTGAATGAAGGCTCCAGGGGTAACAGGGATCCCGTCCAATGTGCTGGGTCTGTGCCTCCCCCAGTGGCAGCGATGCGTCCTATGAAGCCGGTGGTGGGTGGTCCAGAAGTCCTGGGGGGGGGAGACACAGACACAACAGGGCGGAATGAAACAAGGCAGCAGTACAGTTCAAGGGAAATCCAAAATACGTAGTAGCAAGGCAGAAGGCTGGTCAGAGTTACCGGGATTGAAGAGTAGTCAGGAGTCGTAATGGCAGAAGCAGGTCTGGATCTCCTGGGGCAGAAGAGTATCCAAAAATCAGGCAGGTCCGGGGTCACAAAACCAGGGTGAGCCAGAAGCGCGAGCAAACAGGTTCCGGGAGTGAGCTTTGCAGACGATCTGACACCGGAGAGCTGAAAGACAGGGCCTTAAATACTGGGAGAGGTAGTGGGTAATGCAGCGCAGCTGGCAGAGTAATTAGAGCAGAGCAGAGCAGGGACAGGTGGAGCTAGTTAGGCTGAGTAGAGAGAGTGGTGAGCAGAGTGGAAGAAAATTAAGGTGGTAACCCGGTGGAGTGAGAGGCTCATGACATTATCATTTTAAAAGGCTAATTGATCATTAGAAAACCCTTTTGCAAATGTTAGCACAGCTGAAAACTGTTGTGCTGATTAAAGAAGCAATAAAACTGGCCTTTTTGAGACTAGTTGAGTATCTGGAGCATCAGCAATTGTGGGTTCAATTACAGGCTCAAAATGGCCAGAAACAAATAACTTTCTTCTGAAACTCGTTAGTCTATTTTTGTTCTGAGAAATGAAGGCTATTCATTGCGAGAAATTGCCAAGAAACTGAAGATCTCGTACAACGCTGTACACTACTCCCTTCACAGAACAGCGCAAACTGGCTCTAACCAGAATAGAAAGAGGAGTGGGAGGCCCCAGTGCACAACTGAGCAAGAGGACAAATACATTAGTGTGTAGTTTGAGAAACAGACGCCTCACAGGTCCTCAACTGGCAGCTTCATTAAGTAGTACCCGCAAAACACCAGTCTCAACGTCAACAGTGAAGAGGCAACTCCGGGATGCTGACCTTCTAGGCAGAGTTGCAAAGAAAAAGCCATATCTCAGACTGGCCAATAAAAAGAAAAGATTAAGATGGGGGAAAAAAACACAGACACTGGACAGAGGAAGATTGGAAAAAAGTGTTATGAACAGACAAATCGAAGTTTGAGGTGTTCAGATCACAAAGAACAACATTTGTGAGACGCAGACCAATGGAAAAGATGATGGAGGAGTGCTTGATGCCATCTCTCAAGCATGGTGGAGGCAATGTGATGGTCTGGGGGTGCTTTGGTGGTGGTAAAGTGGGAGATTTGTACAGGGTAAAAGGGATCTTGAAGAAGGAAGGCTATCACTCCATTTTGCAATGCCATGCCATACCCCGTGGACGGCGCTTGATTGGAGCCAATTTCCTCCTACAACAGGACAATAACCCAAAGCACAGCTCCAATGTCACGATCGTCATAATGATTGGACCAAAAAAAATTATTGGGGGTGCCTCTCGCCTGTCCGACGACGGCCCGGTTGGCGCCGCTTCTCCTCTCCTGCCTGGGTCTCCCCCTTCATCGCCCTCCGGTAACGGACGGCCTCCTCCTCCGTGATCTGCCCCCAACCGAGGAGGACATCCACTAACGTTACCTCCGGCGTTTGCTCCTGGACACGCTGCTTGGTCCTGTATTGGTGGGATCTTCTGTCACGATCGTCATAATGATTGGACCAAGGCGCAGCGTGATATGCGTACATTTCTTTAATAGTGTACTAGCAACACGATACAAAATACAAAACAACAAAACGAAACGTGAAGTCGTCGGTCATGAACACAAACCAACACGGAACAAGATCCCACAAAACACAAGTGCACAACAGGCTGCCTAAGTATGGTTCCCAATCAGAGACAACAAGCAACAGCTGATTCTCGTTGCCTCTGATTGAGAACCACCCCGGCCAACCTAGAAAACACATGAACTAGAAACTGAACATAGAACACAAAACATAGACCCTACACACCCTGGCTCAACATATAAGAGTCCCCAGAGCCAGGGCGTGACATCCAAACTAGGCAATAACTATTTAGGGAAGAAGCAGTCAGCTGGTATTCTGTCTATAATGGAGTGGCCAGCACAGTCACTGGATCTCAACCCTATTGAGCTGTTGTGGGAGCAGCTTGACCGTATGGTACGTAAGAAGTGCCCATCAAGCCAATCCAACTTGTGGGAGGTGCTTCAGGAAGCATGGGATGAAATCTCTTCAGATTACATTTTAACATTTACATTTTAGTCATTTAGCAGACGCTCTTATCCAGAGCGACTTACAGTTAGTGCATAATTTTTTTTTTTTTTTTTTTTTTCATACCCCCTGTGGGAAACGAACCCACAACCCAGGCGTTGCAAACGCCATGCTCTATCTACTGAGCTACATCCCTGCCGGCCATTCCCTCCCCTACCCTGGACGACGCTGGGCCAATTGCGCGCCGCCCCATGGGTCGCCCGGTCGCGGCCGGCTACGACAGAGCCTGGATTCGAACCAGGATCTCTAGTGGCACAGCTAGCACTGCGAATTACCTCAACAAATTGACAACTAGAATGCCAAAGGTCTGCAAGGCTGTAATTGCTGCAAATGGAGGATTCTTTGACGAAAGCAAAGTTTGAAGGACACAATTATGGTGGAAAATAAGTATTTGGTCACCTACAAACAAGCAAGATTTCTGGCTCTCACAGACCTGTAACTTCTTCTTTAAGAGGCTCCTCTGTCCTCCACTCGTTACCTGTATTAATGGCACTTGTTTGAACTTGTTATCAGTATAAAAGACACCTGTCCACAACCTCAAACAGTCACCCTCCAAACTCCACTATGGCCAAGACCAAAGAGCTCTCAAAGGACACCAGAAACAAAATTGTAGACCTGCACCAGGCTGGGAAGACTGAATCTGCAATAGGTAAGCAGCTTGGTTTGAAGAAATCAACTGTGGGAGCAATTATTAGGAAATGGAAGACATACAAGACCACTGATAATCTCCCTCGATCTGGGGCTCCACGCAAGATCTCACCCCGTGGGGTCAAAATGATCACAAGAACGGTGAGCAAAAATCCCAGAACCACACGGGGGGACCTAGTGAATGACCTGCAGAGAGCTGGGACCAAAGTAACAAAGCCTACCATCAGTAACACACTACGCCGCCAGGGACTCAAATCCTGCAGTGCCAGACGTGTCCCCCTGCTTAAGCCAGTACATGTCCAGGCCCGTCTGAAGTTTGCTAGAGTGCATTTGGATGATCCAGAAGAGGATTGGGAGAATGTCATATGGTCAGATGAAACAAAAATAGAACTTTTTGGTAAAAACTCAACTCGTCGTGTTTGGAGGACAAAGAATGCTGAGTTGCATCCAAAGAACACCATACCTACTGTGAAGCATGGGGGTGGAAACATCATGCTTTGGGGCTGTTTTTCTGCAAAGGGACCAGGACGACTGATCCGTGTAAAGGAAAGAATGAATGGGGCCATGTATCGTGAGATTTTGATTGAAAACCTCCTTCCATCAGCAAGGGCATTGAAGATGAAACGTGGCTGGGTCTTTCAGCATGACAATGATCCCAAACACACCGCCCGGGCAACGAAGGAGTGGCTTCGTAAGAAGCATTTCAAGGTCCTGGAGTGGCCTAGCCAGTCTCCAGATCTCAACCCCATAGAAATTTTTGGAGGGAGTTGAAAGTCTGTGTTGCCCAGCGACAGCCCCAAAACATCACTGCTCTAGAGGAAATCTGCATGGAGGAATGGGCCAAAATACCAGCAACAGTGTGAGAAAACCTTGTGAAGACTTACAGAAAACGTTTGACCTGTGTCATTGCCAACAAAGGGTATATAACAAAGTATTGAGAAACTTTTGTTATTGACCAAATACTTATTTTCCACCATAATTTGCAAATAAATTCATTAAAAATCCTACAAGGTGATTTTCAGGATTTTTCTTTTCTCATTTTGTCTGTCATAGTTGACGTGTACCTATGATGAAAATTACAGGCCTCTCTCATCTTTTTAAGTGGGAGAACTTGCACAATTGGTGGCTGACTAAATACTTTTTTACCTTAAATCTCTTTCCTCTCCCTCCTCTAACCCTCCCCTTCTCCCTCCTCCCCTCTAACCCTCCTCTTCCTCTCCCTCCTCCCCTCTAACCCTCCTCTTCCTCTTTCCTCTCCCTCCTCTAACCCTCCTCTTCCTCTCCCACCTCTCCTCTAACCCTCCTCTTCCTCTCCCACCTCTCCTCTAACCCTCCTCTTCCTCTTTCCTCTCCCTCCTCCCCTCTAACCCTCCTCTTCCTCTTTCCTCTCCCTCCTCCCCTCTAACCCTCCTCTTCCTCTTTCCTCTCCCACCTCTCCTCTAACCCTCCTCTTCCTCTCCCACCTCTCCTCTAACCCTCCTCTTCCTCTTTCCTCTCCCTCCTCCCCTCTAACCCTCCCCTTCTCCCTCCTCTCCTCTAACCCTCCTCTTCCTCTCCCACCTCTCCTCTAACCCTCCTCTTCCTCTCCCACCTCTCCTCTAACCCTCCTCTTCCTCTTTCCTCTCCCTCCTCCCCTCTAACCCTCCTCTTCCTCTCCCACCTCTCCTCTAACCCTCCTCTTCCTCTCCCACCTCTCCTCTAACCCTCCTCTTCCTCTCCCACCTCTCCTCTAACCCTCCTCTTCCTCTCCCACCTCTCCTCTAACCCTCCTCTTCCTCTCCCACCTCTCCTCTAACCCTCCTCTTCCTCTCCCACCTCTCCTCTAACCCTCCTCTTCCTCTTTCCTCTCCCTCCTCCCCTCTAACCCTCCTCTTCCTCTCCCACCTCTCCTCTAACCCTCCTCTTCCTCTCCCACCTCTCCTCTAACCCTCCTCTTCCTCTCCCTCTTCCTCTCCCTCTCCACCAGGCTGGTTTTATGACGGGGGGTTTTGAGCTGCGCTCCGTCCTGTTCTACGGTGGCTGTGGGTTCACCATCATGCGCTGTATGAGTTTTGCTCTGGAGAACTGTGAGAAGAAAGAAGGAAACTACAGCATCCTGGAACTCCTCAAGTACAACTTCTACCTGCCTTTCTTCTACTTCGGACCCATCATGACCTTCGACAAGTTCTATGTTCAGGTAATTATCATGACCTTCAACAAGTTCTACGCTCAGGTAAACATCATGACCTTCGACAAGTTCTACGTTCAGGTAAACATCATGACTTTCGACAAGTTCTACGCTCAGGTAAACATCATGACCTTCAACAAGTTCTACGCTCAGGTAAACATCATGACCTTCGACAAGTTCTACGCTCAGGTAAACATCATGACCTTCGACAAGTTCTGTGTTCAGGTAAACATCATGACCTTCGACAAGTTCTATGTTCAGGTAAACATCATGACCTTCAACAAGTTATATGTTCAGGTACACAACATGTAACCTATAGACTCAGTTCTATGTTCAGGTACATATTATGTAAATGCTCACATAATATCAAATGCAAAATGCAGAGAGCATCAGTGACTGACAGTGTTGGTGTCTCCTGCCATCGACAGGCTCATCTTACCTGTGCACGTGTGTGTGTGTGTGTGTGTGTGTGTGTGTGTGCGTGCGTGCGTGCGTGCGTGCGTGCGTGCGTGCGTGCGTGCGTGCGTGCGTGCGTGCGTGCGTGTGTGTGTGCGTGTCTCCTCCAGGTCAACAAGGCTGACTTGACCCGTAAGGAGGGGGCGATATGGAACATATCTCTGCAGGGTCTCGTTCAACTGGGGGCCATATTAACGGTGGACATCCTCTTCCACTTCCTGTACATCCTGAGCATCCCCACGGACATGAAGCTGCTCAAACACATGTCTGACTGGGCTGTAGGTCTGTAATATTAACATGTCTGTATGTCTCCTGTAGTTGGTCTGGCCTTCTATAACCTGGTGTATGACTGGTCTCTCTCTCTGTCTCCTGTAGTTGGCCTGGCCTACTATAGCCTGGTGTATGACTGGTCTCTCTCTGTCTCCTGTAGTTGGTCTGGCCTTCTATAACCTGGTGTATGACTGGTCTCTCTCTCTGTCTCCTGTAGTTGGCCTGGCCTACTATAGCCTGGTGTATGACTGGTCTCTCTCTCTGTCTCCTGTAGTTGGTCTGGCCTTCTATAACCTGGTGTATGACTGGTCTCTCTCTCTGTCTCCTGTAGTTGGTCTGGCCTTCTATAGCCTGGTGTATGACTGGTCTCTCTCTCTGTCTCCTGTAGTTGGTCTGGCCTACTATAGCCTGGTGTATGACTGGTCTCTCTCTCTGTCTCCTGTAGTTGGTCTGGCCTTCTATAACCTGGTGTATGACTGGTCTCTCTCTCTGTCTCCTGCAGTTGGTCTGGCCTACTATAACCTGGTGTATGACTGGTCTCTCTCTCTGTCTCCTGTAGTTGGTCTGGCCTTCTATAGCCTGGTGTATGACTGGTCTCTCTCTCTGTCTCCTGTAGTTGGTCTGGCCTACTATAGCCTGGTGTATGACTGGTCTCTCTCTGTCTCCTGTAGTTGGTCTGGCCTTCTATAACCTGGTGTATGACTGGTCTCTCTCTCTGTCTCCTGTAGTTGGTCTGGCCTTCTATAACCTGGTGTATGACTGGTCTCTCTCTCTGTCTCCTGTAGTTGGTCTGGCCTACTATAGCCTGGTGTATGACTGGTCTCTCTCTGTCTCCTGTAGTTGGTCTGGCCTACTATAGCCTGGTGTATGACTGATCTCTCTCTCTGTCTCCTGTAGTTGGTTTGGCCTACTGTAACCTGGTGTATGACTGGTCTCTCTCTGTCTCCTGTAGTTGGTCTGGCCTACTATAGCCTGGTGTATGACTGGTCTCTCTCTCTGTCTCCTGTAGTTGGTCTGGCCTACTATAGCCTGGTGTATGACTGTTCTCTCTCTGTCTCCTGTAGTTGGTCTGGCCTACTGTAACCTGGTGTATGACTGGTCTCTCTCTCTGTCTCCTGTAGTTGGTCTGGCCTACTGTAACCTGGTGTATGACTGGTCTCTCTCTGTCTCCTGTAGTTGGGCTGGCCTACTATAGCCTGGTGTATGACTGGTCTCTCTCTCTGTCTCCTGTAGTTGGTCTGGCCTTCTATAACCTGGTGTATGACTGGTCTCTCTCTCTGTCTCCTGTAGTTGGCCTGGCCTTCTATAACCTGGTGTATGACTGGTCTCTCTCTCTGTCTCCTGTAGTTGGTCTGGCCTTCTATAACCTGGTGTATGACTGGTCTCTCTCTCTGTCTCCTGTAGTTGGTCTGGCCTACTATAACCTGGTGTATGACTGGTCTCTCTCTCTGTCTCCTGTAGTTGGTCTGGCCTTCTATAACCTGGTGTATGACTGGTCTCTCTCTCTGTCTCCTGTAGTTGATCTGGCCTACTATAGCCTGGTGTATGACTGGTCTCTCTCTGTCTCCTGTAGTTGGTCTGGCCTTCTATAACCTGGTGTATGACTGATCTCTCTCTCTGTCTCCTGTAGTTGGTCTGGCCTTCTATAACCTGGTGTATGACTAATCTCTCTCTCTGTCTCCTGTAGTTGGTCTGGCCTACTATAGCCTGGTGTATGACTGGTCTCTCTCTGTCTCCTGTAGTTGGTCTGGCCTACTATAGCCTGGTGTATGACTGATCTCTCTCTCTGTCTCCTGTAGTTGGTTTGGCCTACTGTAACCTGGTGTATGACTGGTCTCTCTCTGTCTCCTGTAGTTGGTATGGCCTACTATAGCCTGGTGTATGACTGATCTCTCTCTCTCTGTCTCCTGTAGTTGGTCTGGCCTTCTATAACCTGGTGTATGACTGGTCTCTCTCTCTGTCTCCTGTAGTTGGTCTGGCCTACTATAGCCTGGTGTATGACTGTTCTCTCTCTGTCTCCTGTAGTTGGTCTGGCCTACTGTAACCTGGTGTATGACTGGTCTCTCTCTCTGTCTCCTGTAGTTGGTCTGGCCTACTGTAACCTGGTGTATGACTGGTCTCTCTCTGTCTCCTGTAGTTGGGCTGGCCTACTATAGCCTGGTGTATGACTGGTCTCTCTCTCTGTCTCCTGTAGTTGGTCTGGCCTTCTATAACCTGGTGTATGACTGGTCTCTCTCTCTGTCTCCTGTAGTTGGCCTGGCCTTCTATAACCTGGTGTATGACTGGTCTCTCTCTCTGTCTCCTGTAGTTGGTCTGGCCTTCTATAACCTGGTGTATGACTGGTCTCTCTCTGTCTCCTGTAGTTGGTCTGGCCTTCTATAACCTGGTGTATGACTGGTCTCTCTCTCTGTCTCCTGTAGTTGGTCTGGCCTACTATAGC
Organism: Coregonus lavaretus; assembly: GCF_964263955.1. NCBI lineage: Eukaryota > Metazoa > Chordata > Actinopteri > Salmoniformes > Salmonidae > Coregonus > Coregonus lavaretus. The sequence goes on along the minus strand of NC_139989.1, from coordinate 580,259 downwards.
CTGGTGTATGACTGGGTGAAGGCAGCGGTGATGTTTGGGGTGATCAACACTGTGTCTAGACTGGACCATCTGGACCCTCCTCAACCTCCTAAATGTATCACAATGCTCTACGTCTTCTCTGAGACGTACGTCAACAGACCTGTCAGACCTTCTCACTTCTCAACATCTTTGTGTTTTCACAAATGAAGTAATTTGTTATTTTTCTCCCTTATAGGCACTTTGACAGAGGAATAAACGACTGGCTGTGCAAGTAAGTCACCAGCATGTCACTTCATTCATACCAAACATGGTCCTGTGGTCCTCTGTAGCTCAGCTGGTAGAGCACGGCGCTTGTAACGCCAGGGTAGTGGGTTCGATCCCCGGGACCACCCATATGTAAAAATTTATGCACGCATGACTGTAAGTCACTTTGGATAAAAGCGTCTGCTAAATGGCATATTATTATATTTATATTATATTATAAACATCAGAGCTGTAATCTCATAACTCTGTCTGTATCTACGTCTCCAGGTATGTGTATGATTACCTGGGAGGGAAGCATGACAACTTGTGGGATGAGGCCATTGCTACGCTGTGTACTTTTGGCATCACTATCCTGTGGCTGGGACCCTGTCAGGTGGTGTTAATCTGGGCCTTCTTCAACTGCTTCGGACTCAACTTTGAACTCTGGACCGCCAAGTTCTTCTGCATGGAACCCTTTGCTTCTCTAGAGGTAAGAGAGCGTATGCTAGTTGATACCTATAGACTTCCAGTCATTGCGCTAACGCTGGTTAGCATTGGCTCGCAAACAACCTCTAACTTCCTTCATACTGGACACAGAGACATAAAAATGGTATCCACCACGAGTTCATCTGACGCTAGGGAAGTAGATAAAGGGGCCTCATTGACGAAATCACTTTAACACCATCCCTCCTCTAGATGGCGATGTCTCCTGCTGTGTCTCGTATGATCAGAGCTCTGCTCAACATCTCTCTCTCTCTCAATTCAATTTCAATTCAATTTAAGGGCTTTATCGGCATGGGAAACGTATGTTAACATTGCCAAAGCAAGTGAAGTAGATCGTAAACAAAAGTGAAATAAACAATAAATATTAACAGTAAACATTAATGGTCCCCTCTCTCTCTCTCTCTCAGATGGCAATGTCTCCTGCCATGTCTCGTAGGATCAGAGCTGTGTTCAACACCTTTAACTTCTGGACCATCATCCTATACAACGTCATCGCTCTCAACAGCCTGGAGTTCACTAAGCTGGTCGCCAAGAGACTGCTGCTCAAAGGTAACAGATAGTTAGGTTTCCTTCTGATCTGCCTCTTGATCTCGATTTTGAAGAATGTGCGATACTCATACTGAACATGATATTGAATATGCACAACTGCTTTGGTGTGGTACTGGCATACTATGATCACACTATACTATGTTATATAATAACCTTGAGTAACAGTAGACACACTATGACTGGTTCCTCCCCCTCAAGGCCTCCCATCCTACCATCTCTGTGTTGATAACTAGTATGTTCCTTGATATAAGTGATAATGCCAGAGAAGCTGTTGTTTGGATATATTGGCACAGGTGTTGTTAGGTCCGAGATGAAGTCGAGGGCTGGCAAACCGTGCCAATATATCCTCCAAACAACGGCTTCGAGGGCATTATCACTTTTATACAACGGGTTACCAACATATTCAAATGATGATTGACATATTTTCATTAAAAACGTTATTTTGAGGAATGTATTCATACTATTTCATCCTTCCAGAAGATATAGTCCCGACACAAATCTAGGGTTGCTACCTAAGCCGGCTGGTTGTTTGTTCTATCGGTTTGGTTGCCAGAGACGCGACCCAGTCCTTCAGTCTTTTTGTTCTGTATCTATGGACACGACCCAGTCGTTCGTTCTAAATGTTCCATTGCCATACTGGCTGGCAACGTTCTTATCCCTTGCTTGCTAGCCAACTACGGCTAACTTACAGTTACGTCAAAAAGTGCAGCCTGAATAACATCAAAGTAGCCACATTTGCATTTGTTTAAGCTGTTTTCTATTGACATTTATTTGGATATATCCATAAAAATGATGCCAGATGATTCATGATTTCGACTGGCTGAGAAACGCTGTCTGTCCGTCTCGTCCCGACTCCAACACGTTCATTACTATGGGACAGCTGGAGATCGAAGTTGAATATTGAAACAATGTTGCAAAAGTCGGAAAACAGACAGAAAGGTCTATACAAATCTCCGCTGTTGAAAACTAAATGTTAGTCTAAAAGAAATGTCTAGATGCTTTTTATAGTGGAGATCAAGTTTATAAATTGCCTGGCTGGGCTGATGGGACAGTGGATTGGGCAGTCAGATGCAACAGAGTAAATAGGTGGTCCTCTGTAGCTCAGCTGGTAGAGCACGGCACTTGTAACGCCAAGGTAGTGGGTTCGAACCCCGGGACCACCCATACACAAAAATGTATGCACGCATGACTGTAAGTCGCTTTGGATAAAAGCGTCTGCTAAATGGCATATTATTATTATAGGCATTTTTACGTCATAGATTTAGCTGGTGGTAACTTGTGGAATAAACACCAGCTGGAATAAGGTTATAACCAATAGGATTCAGGATTAGACCCACCCGTTGTATAAATATAGTTATTAGTATACCATGTTGACTTGTTCCTTCCCCTCCAGGCTTCCCCATCACCACCATCACTGTCCTCATAGTGACCTACTGTCTGGTCCAGCTCATCAAGGAGAGAGAGAGAAGACAGGTTCTGATCGACGACCCCGACCCCATCCCTCCCCCCGCCCCCGTCCCTCCCCCCACCCCCACCACACCCACTGTGGTCACGTCCACAGCCCCCATTCAGCCGGTGGTGGACCCCAGCAAGGAGAAAGCAGAGTAGTGATTGGAGGGTGGCAGTGTCTGTCAAAGTCCCAAATGTCTTTACGAGTCATGGTTTCCTCCGTGTCGTCATGGAGATGGCGAGGCTACTGTGTCGTCATGGAGATGGCGAGCTACAGTTAATAGACAAGGTATATTTAGAAGTTCTTCATAGCAATAAAATATATTGAGCAGCAATATCTACCTACTGTAATATTTACAAGCAGCAATATCTACCTACTGTAATATTTACAAGCAGCAATATCTATCTACTGTAATATTTACAAGCAGCAATATCTATCTACTGTAATATTTACAAGCAGCAATATCTATCTACTGTAATATTTACAAGCAGCAATATCTATCTACTGTAATATTTACAAGCAGCAATATCTATCTACTTTAATATTTACAAGCAACAATATCTATCTACTTTAATATTTACAAGCAGCAATATCTATCTACTGTAATATTTACAAGCAGCAATATCTATCTACTTTAATATTTACAAGCAGCAATATCTACCTACTGTAATATTTACAAGCAGCAATATCTATCTACTGTAATATTTACAAGCAGCAATATCTATCTACTGTAATATTTACAAGCAGCAATATCTATCTACTGTAATATTTACAAGCAGCAATATCTATCTACTTTAATATTTACAAGCAACAATATCTATCTACTTTAATATTTACAAGCAGCAATATCTATCTACTTTAATATTTACAAGCAACAATATCTATCTACTGTAATATTTACAAGCAGCAATATCTAAGATTTCTACTCAGTCTACTGCCTAAACACCCTGCCAGTGCTGTCATCGATATATAGATTTTCTACAATATATTAAACAGAAGTTGTGTTTCATTGCTTTTATCATGTAAAAGTATTGTAATGTAAACCCTCTAAGTGGTGCTCTAAGAAAAATAATATCCACCTCTGGTTTAATTAATATCCACCTCTGGTTTAACTAATACCCACCTCTGGTTTAACTAATACCCACCTCTGGTTTAACTAATATCCACCTCTGGTTTAACTAATATCCACACCTCTGGTTTAACTAATATCCACCTCTGGTTTAACTAATATCCACCTCTGGTTTAACTAATATCCACCTCTGGTTTAACTAATATCCACCTTTGGTTTAACTAATATCCACCTCTGGTTTAACTAATATCCACCTCTGGTTTAACTAATATCCACCTCTGGTTTAACTAATATCCACACCTCTGGTTTAACTAATATCCACCTCTGGTTTAACTAATACCCCCCTCTGGTTTAACTAATACCCACCTCTGGTTTAACTAATATCCACACCTCTGGTTTAACTAATATCCACCTCTGGTTTAACTAATACCCACCTCTGGTTTAACTAATATCCACACCTCTGGTTTAACTAATATCCACCTCTGGTTTAACTACGATCCACACCTCTGGTTTAACTAATATCCACCTCTGGTTTAACTAATATCCACACCTCTGGTTTAACTAATATCCACACCTCTGGTTTAACTAAGATCCACACCTCTGGTTTAACTAATATCCACACCTCTGGTTTAACTAATATCCACACCTCTGGTTTAACTAATATCCACACCTCTGGTTTAACTAATATCCACCTCTGGTTTTAACTAAGATACACACCTCTGGTTTAACTAAGATACACACCTCTGGTTTAACTAAGATCCACACCTCTGGTTTAACTAAGATCCACACCTCTGGTTTAACTAATATCCACACCTCTGGTTTTAACTAAGATCCACACCTCTGGTTTAACTAAGATACACACCTCTGGTTTAACTACGATACACACCTCTGGTTTAACTAATATCCATACCTCTGGTTTAACTACGATACACACCTCTGGTTTAACTAATATCCACACCTCTGGTTTAACTACGATACACACCTCTGGTTTAACTAATATCCACACCTCTGGTTTAACTAATATCCACACCTCTGGTTTAACTAATATCTACACCTCTGGTTTAACTAACATCCACACCTCTGGTTTAACTAATATCCACACCTCTGGTTTAACTAATATCCACACCTCTGGTTTAACTACAATACACACCTCTAGTTTAACTAATATCCACACCTCTGGTTTAACTAATATCCACCTCTGGTTTAACTAAGATCCACACCTCTGGTTTAACTAATATCCACACCTCTGGTTTAACTAAGATCCACACCTCTGGTTTAACTAAGATACACACCTCTGGTTTTAACTAATATCCACACCTCTGGTTTAACTAATATCCACACCTCTGGTTTAACTAATATCCACACCTCTGGTTTAACTAATATCCACACCTCTGGTTTAACTAATATCCACACCTCTGGTTTAACTAAGATACACACCTCTGGTTTAACTAATATCCACACCTCTGGTTTAACTAAGATCCACACCTCTGGTTTAACTAAGATACACACCTCTGGTTTTAACTAATATCCACACCTCTGGTTTAACTAATATCCACACCTCTGGTTTAACTAATATCCACACCTCTGGTTTAACTAATATCCACACCTCTGGTTTAACTAATATCCACACCTCTGGTTTAACTAAGATACACACCTCTGGTTTAACTAAGATACACACCTCTGGTTTAACTAATATCCACACCTCTGGTTTAACTAATATCCACACCTCTGGTTTAACTAATATCCACACCTCTGGTTTAACTAATATCCACCTCTGGTTTAACTACGATACACACCTCTGGTTTAACTAAGATACACACCTCTGGTTTAACTAAGATACACACCTCTGGTTTAACTACGATACACACCTCTGGTTTAACTACGATACACACATCTGGGAGACGTGGTTTTAAACTCTGTGGAGCTCAGACACTCCTTCCCTGTCAAATGTACTGTACATCCAAATATAATATATTGATCGATTTACTGATTTTGTGATTCCAACTTTTTGTCTCTTTTACTTCGTCCTCATTTAAAGACTGTGTGACCTTTGACCTCTCTGATGCTGTAGCTCAGAATACTCTCTGAGAAAGAATAGAGAGAAGAGAGAGAAGAAAGAGAGACCGTGAGAGAGACAGTGAGGGACAGAGAGAGACCGTGAGAGAGACAGTGAGGGACAGAGAGAGACCGTGAGAGAGACAGTGAGGGACAGAGAGAGGGAGAGAGGCTTAAGCACACTATAAATATGACTGAGTCACTGTAGTAGATCGTGCGACTGACTCAGGGTCCAGACTTACACCCTCTAGTATGGAGGATGACCTCGACTCAAAGCTCTCGCTGGCGTGGCCCACATACCCACACACTCCGGAAGGCGTGGGCCACATACCCACACACTCCGGAAGGCGTGGGCCCCAATCCCCCTTCTGACTGCGAGTTCTCCGTAGCCGTTGACTTAGTCTTGTACGAGTTTGTTCTTAAGTTCCCACTCACTCAACGATGATAGCCTGCACAAAACATCAGAGGAATCCTCAGACTGAGTGATGAATTAATCACTGCCAGCTCGCAATCCATTGAAGTCCTCCTCATGGGTCAGGAGAACAAAACAGAACAAAATAGATGTAACTTAATCTATACTCATTTAGCTATTAAAAACCAAAGAAATATATTTTTTTATTTTTTATTTTTTTAAATAATAATAATAATTAAAGCTTCTAGCAGTATTGCCGGGGTTCAAGCTGGACAACACCTCAGCCTCAGAGTAGCCTATCCCTGACTCAGGGGACTTGGTCCATAGCCTATCTAAGCTACAGTATTATGTCCTCTGACGCTAACGTTAGCATCATTTTATATTTTGCACAACCACCCAGGCACAATCGACCGTGTTAACTGATGTTAGCTAGCTAGCTAACTTGCTATAGCTAGTTATTACCTAGCTAGTTAGCTACCGTTAGCATGTTAGCTACACAGTACACAGCAGTAAAACATAACACTCCCTAAATGGCAACACACAGAACTTTATTTGATCTTAAATCATTACTGAAGCTTAACACTTCATTTTTGGTATGACTTCCCATGGTTAGCCTACCTTGCTCACAGGTGCACAAAGCTGAATGATGATTTAGAAGTGTTAATTTTGTTGTTATTTTGTATTTTCTTTTAGTCTCAGACTGTGTGTGGTTAGAAAATGTTCTTCTTTTTGGCTGTTGACAACCAACGTTAATGGTGCATTACCGCCACCAACTGGAGAAAAATAAACATAATAATAATAAAAATGAACGGCAACAATATCTATCTACAATAGGGTTTCACCGCATGAACCCCTCATTACAGCTGCAAGCAGCGTTGCCGGAGTTCAAGCTGTGGGCCCACCATCAGATTGGACACATCGCCTCAGGAGGAGCGATTTCTGAACTCCTTACCACGCTTGGCAAATATCAGAACTCAAAATCAACCAGGTCATGCACTATGCTTTTGATGTATTTTGGACCATTTCCAATGATGTTAACTACTTTAAACGTTTTCTTCTCCAGAGTCTAAACCGGGGAAGGGGTTCTACTAAGCTATATGGAATTGTTTTAAGAAGGTCATACCAAGGATCATTTTAGCTATTTGATCTTGAATTTTAAGACCCCTTGAAGTATAAAAATATATATATATATATATATATATATATATATATATATATATAAACAAACATATTAAACATTTTATTTGGCCTTACTGCTATTAGCCCATACAAACGCATTGAATAACAGATTCACTACATGGAACAACAGATAGTCCTTACTGCTATTAGCCCATACAAACACATTGAATAACAGATTCACTACATGGAACAACAGACAGTCCTTACTGCTATTAGCCCATACAAACACATTGAATAACAGATTCACTACATGGAACAACAGATAGTCCTTACTGCTATTAGCCCATACAAACACATTGAATAACAGATTCACTACATGGAACAACAGATAGTCCTTACTGCTATTAGCCCATACAAACACATTGAATAACAGATTCACTACATGGAACAACAGATAGTCCTTACTGCTATTAGCCCATACAAACACATTGAATAACAGATTCACTACATGGAACAACAGATAGTCCTTACTGCTATTAGCCCATACAAACACATTGAATAACAGATTCACTACATGGAACAACAGATAGTCCTTACTGCTATTAGCCCATACAAACACATTGAATAACAGATTCACTACATGGAACAACAGACAGTCCCCAACAAACAATCTAAAGGAAGTTTGTTCTGAAGTGTCTGTCTTATATCTTAGAGATACACTACGTGACCAACAGTATGTGGACACCTGCTCGTCGAACATCTCATTCCAAAATCATGGCCATTAATATGGAGTTGGTCCCCCCTTTGCTGCTATAACAGCCTCCACTCTTCTGGGAAGGCTTTCCACTAGATGTTGGAACATTGCTGCGGGGACTTGCTTCCATTCTGCCACAAGAGCATTAGTGAGGTCAGGCACTGATGTTGGGCGATTAAGCCTGGCTCGCAGTTGGCGTTCCAATTCATCCCAAAGGTGTTCAATGGGGTTGAGGTCAGGGTTCTGTGCAGGCCAGTCAAGTTCTTCCACACCGATCTTGACAAACCATTTCTGTATGGACATCGCTTTCTACAAGGGGGCATTGTCATGCTGAAACAGGAAAGGGCTTCCCCAACTGTTGCCACAAAGTTGGAAGCACATAATCGTCTAGAATGTCATTGTATGCTGTAGCATTGATTTTGCTTCACTCGAACTAAGGGGCCTGAACCATGAAAAACAGCAGAAGATAATTATTCCTCCTCTACCAAACTTTACAGTTGGCACTGTGCATTGGGGCAGGTGGCGTTCTCCTGGCATCCGCCAAACCCAGATTCGTCCGTCGGACTGCCAGATGGTGAAGCGTGATTCATCACTCCAGAGAATGCGTTTCCACTGCTCCAGAGTCCAATGAGCTTTACACCACTCCAGCCGATGCTTGGCATTGCACATGGTGATTTTAGGCTTGTGTGCGGCTGCTCGGCCATGGAAACCCATTTCATGAAGCTCCTGACGAACAGTTCTTGTGCTGACGTTGCTTCCAGAGGCAGTTTGGAACTCGGTAGTGAGTGTTGTGCTGACGTTGCTTCCAGAGGCAGTTTGGAACTCGGTAGTGAGTGTTGTGCTGACGTTGCTTCCAGAGGCAGTTTGGAACTCGGTAGTGAGTGTTGTGCTGACGTTGCTTCCAGAGGCAGTTTGGAACTCGGTAGTGAGTGTTGTGCTGACGTTGCTTCCAGAGGCAGTTTGGAACTCGGTAGTGAGTGTTGTGCTGACAGTGCTTCCAGAGGCAGTTTGGAACTCGGTAGTGAGTGTTGTGCTGACGTTGCTTCCAGAGGCAGTTTGGAACTCGGTAGTGAGTGTTGTGCTGACGGTGCTTCCAGAGGCAGTTTGGAACTCGGTAGTGAGTGTTGCAACTGAGGACAGACTATTTTTACGTGCTATGTGCTTCAGCTGTGATGAGTGTGATTAGAAGGAGTCAGGCGCAGGAGGGTAAATCACCGAATACAGAGTTTATTCCATCGTACACAGTTGCGCTGGATAGCAACAACAAAATACAGGCACAGGGGAACAATCTACCCCGGCAATACAAGGTACGAGTAGCTCCACCGAGCTACACTCAACTCACATAAAACAATCACCCACAAGGACAAGGGGGCAGAGGGAACACTTATACACATACTAATGAGGGGATATGAACCAGGTGTGTGTAATTGACAATACAAGACAAATGGAATGATGAGATGAGGAGCGGCAGTGGCTAGAAGGCCGGTGACGACGAACGCTGAAGCCTGCCCGAACAAGGAGGGGAGGCAGCCTCGGCGGAAGTCGTGACATCAGCTCTCCGCGGTCCCGTTCTGTGAGCTTCTGACGAGTCCTAGATCAAAACAATATGTGTGTGTTCGTGTTAGTATCACCTTTGCACCGAGGGGTCATAATGGTGCATCCGTTCGGACGCTACAGACAGAAGTTGGCAGATCGGCTGTTGCGACTTCCAATCAGTGCCAAGACGCTTGTGGGGGTCGTAGAGCAACTGGTACCGGGGGAGAGGTCTGATCTTGGAGACAAGAGTTAGTTGGACCTGTGGGCATCCCAGTGTGTACAGACAAAAGTTGGTGCCAGGTGCACCAGTTTGAGTGTGTCAAGAACTGCAACGCTGCTGGGTTTTTCACACTCAACAGTTTCCCGTGTGTATCAAGAATTGTCCACCACCCAAAGGACATCCAGCCAACTTGACACAACTGTGGGAGTCAACATGGGCCAGCATCCCTGTGGAACGCTTTTGACACCTTGTAGAGTCCATGCCCTGACGAATTGAGGCAAAAGGGGGGGGGAAGGTGCTCCTAATGTTTTGTACACTCAGTGTATATTATCCATGTCCTTGAACCATAGTATATTACAGTTCATAATGTCCCATTGATAGGAGAGTCTCGAACGGAGCTCGTCCAGTTTATTCTCCAGCGATTGAGACAGGGAAGGAGTTTAACATTTTTTTTATTTCACCTTTATTTAACCAGGTAAGCCAGTTGAGAGCAAGTTCTCATTTACAATAGCGACCTGGCCAAGATAAAGCAAAGCAGTGCGATAAAAACAACAACACAGAGTTACATATGGGGTAAACAAAACATAAAGTCAAAAATACAACAGAAAATATATATACAGTGTGTGTGAATGTAGTAAGTTATGGAGGTAAGGCAATAAATAGGCTATAGTGCAAAATAGTTACAATTTCGTATTAACACTGGAGTGATAGATGTGCAGAAGATGTTGTGCAAATAGAGATACTGGGGTGCAAATGAGCAAAATAAATAACAATATGGGGATGAGGTAGTTGGGTGGGCTAATAGAGAGTGGAGGAAGGAGACAGGGAAGGAGTGGAGGAAGGAGACAGGGAAGGAGTGGAGGAAGGAGGCAGGGAAGGAGTGGAGGAAGGAGGCAGGGAAGGAGTGGAGGAAGGAGACAGGGAAGGAGTGGAGGAAGGAGACAGGGAAGGAGTGGAGCAAGGAGGTAGGGAAGGAGTGGAGGAAGGAGACAGGGAAGGAGTGGAGGAAGGAGACAGGGAAGGAGTTGAGGAAGGAAGCAGGGAAGGAGTGGAGAGGAGGAAGGAGGCAGGGAAGGAGTGGAGTGGAGGAAGGAGACAGGGAAGGAGTGGAGGAAGGAGGCAGGGAAGGAGTGGAGGAAGGGGACAGGGAAGGAGTGGAGGAAGGAGACAGGGAAGGATTGGAGCAAGGAGGTAGGGAAGGAATGGAGGAAGGAGACAGGGAAGGAGTGGAGGAAGGAGACGGGGAAGGAGTTGAGGAAGGAAGCAGGGAAGGAGTGGAGTGGAGGAAGGAGGAAGGGAAGGAGTGGAGGAAGGAGGCAGGGAAGGACTGGAGGAAGGAGACAGGGAAGGAGTGGAGGAAGGAGACAGGGAAGGAGTGGAGGAAGGAGACAGGGAAGGAGTGGAGGAAGGAGACAGGGAAGGAGTTGAGGAAGGAAGCAGGGAAGGATTGGAGTGGAGGAAGGAGGCAGGGAAGGAGTGGAGTGGAGGAAGGAGACAGGGAATTAGTGGAGGAAGGAGGTAGGGAAGGAGTGGAGGAAGGAGACAGGGAAGGAGTGGAGCAAGGAGGTAGGGAAGGAGTGGAGGAAGGAGACAGGGAAGGAGTGGAAGAAAAAGGCAGGGAAGGAGTGGAGGAAGGTGACGGGGTAGGAGTGGAGGAAGGAGATGGGGAAGGATTTGAGGAAGGAAGCAGGGAAGGAGTGGAGTGGAGGAAGGAGGCAGGGAAGGAGTGGAGGAAGGAGGTAGGGAAGGAGTGGAGGAAGGAGACAGGGAAGGAGTGGAGGAAGGAGACAGGGAAGGAGTGGAGGAAGGAGACAGGGAAGGAGTGGAGCAAGGAGGTAGGGAAGGAGTTGAGGAAGGAGACAGAGAAGGAGTGAAGGAAGAAGGCAGGGAAGGAGTGAAGGAGGCAGGGAAGGTGTTGAGGAAGGAGGCCGGGAAGGTGTGTAGGAAGGAAGCGGGGAAGGAGTTGAGGAAGGAGGCAGGGAAGGAGTGGAGGAAGGAGACAGAGAAGGAGTTGAGGAAGGAGGCAGGGAAGGAGTGGAGGAAGGAGACAGGGAAGGAGTGGAGGAAGGAGACAGGGAAGGAGTTGAGGAAGGAAGCAGGGAAGGAGTGGAGTGGAGGAAGGAGGCAGGGAAGGAGTGGAGTGGAGGAAGGAGACAGGGAAGGAGTGGAGGAAAGAGGTAGGGAAGGAGTGGAGGAAGGAGACAGGGAAGGAGTGGAGCAAGGAGGTAGGGAAGGAGTGGAGGAAGGAGACAGGGAAGGAGTGGAAGAAAAAGGCAGGGAAGGAGTGGAGGAAGGTGACGGGGAAGGAGTGGAGAAAGGAGACGGGGAATGAGTTGAGGAAGGAGGTAGGGAAGGAGTGGAGTGGAGGAAGGAGGCAGGAAAGGAGTGGAGGAAGGAGGCAGGGAAGGAGTGAAGGAAGGAGGTAGGGAAGGAGTGGAGGAAGGAGACAGGGAAGGAGTGGAGGAAGGAGACAGGGAAGGAGTGGAGCAAGGAGGTAGGGAAGGAGTTGAGGAAGGAGACAGAGAAGGAGTGAAGGAAGGAGGCAGGGAAGGAGTGAAGGAGGCAGGGAAGGTGTTGAGGAAGGAGGCCGGGAAGGTGTATAGGAAGGAAGCGGGGAAGGAGTTGAGGAAGGAAGCAGGGAAGGAGTGGAGTGGAGGAAGGAGGAAGGGAAGGAGTGGAGGAAGGAGGCAGGGAAGGACTGGAGGAAGGAGACAGGGAAGGAGTGGAGGAAGGAGACAGGGAAGGAGTGGAGGAAGGAGACAGGGAAGGAGTGGAGGAAGGAGACGGGGAAGGAGTGGAGGAAGGAGACAGGGAAGGAGTTGAGGAAGGAAGCAGGGAAGGAGTGGAGTGGAGGAAGGAGGAAGGGAAGGAGTGGAGGAAGGAGACGGGGAAGGACTGGAGGAAGGAGACAGGGAAGGAGTGGAGGAAGGAGCGAGGGAAGGAGTGGAGGAAGGAGACAGGGAAGGAGTGGAGGAAGGAGAAAGGGAAGGAGTTGAGGAAGGAAGCAGGGAAGGATTGGAGTGGAGGAAGGAGGCAGGGAAGGAGTGGAGTGGAGGAAGGAGACAGGGAATGAGTGGAGGAAGGAGGTAGGGAAGGAGTGGAGGAAGGAGACAGGGAAGGAGTGGAGCAAGGAGGTAGGGAAGGAGTGGAGGAAGGAGACAGGGAAGGAGTGGAAGAAAAAGGCAGGGAAGGAGTGGAGGAAGGTGACATGGAAGGAGTGGAGGAAGGAGATGGGGAAGGATTTGAGGAAGGAAGCAGGGAAGGAGTGGAGTGGAGGAAGGAGGCAGGGAAGGAGTGGCGGAAGGAGGTAGGGAAGGAGTGGAGGAAGGAGACAGGGAAGGAGTGGAGGAAGGAGACAGGGAAGGAGTGGAGGAAGGAGACAGGGAAGGAGTGGAGCAAGGAGGTAGGGAAGGAGTTGAGGAAGGAGACAGAGAAGGAGTGAAGGAAGAAGGCAGGGAAGGAGTGAAGGAGGCAGGGAAGGTGTTGAGGAAGGAGGCCGGGAAGGTGTGTAGGAAGGAAGCGGGGAAGGAGTTGAGGAAGGAGGCAGGGAAGGAGTGGAGGAAGGAGACAGGGAAGGAGTTGAGGAAGGAGGCAGGGAAGGAGTGGAGGAAGGAGACAGGGAAGGAGTGGAGGAAGGAGACAGGGAAGGAGTTGAGGAAGGAAGCAGGGAAGGAGTGGAGTGGAGGAAGGAGGCAGGGAAGGAGTGGAGTGGAGGAAGGAGACAGGGAAGGAGTGGAGGAAAGAGGTAGGGAAGGAGTGGAGGAAGGAGACAGGGAAGGAGTGGAGCAAGGAGGTAGGGAAGGAGTGGAGGAAGGAGACAGGGAAGGAGTGGAAGAAAAAGGCAGGGAAGGAGTGGAGGAAGGTGACGGGGAAGGAGTGGAGAAAGGAGACGGGGAATGAGTTGAGGAAGGAAGCAGGGAAGGAGTGGAGTGGAGGAAGGAGGCAGGAAAGGAGTGGAGGAAGGAGGCAGGGAAGGAGTGAAGGAAGGAGGTAGGGAAGGAGTGGAGGAAGGAGACAGGGAAGGAGTGGAGGAAGGAGACAGGGAAGGAGTGGAGCAAGGAGGTAGGGAAGGAGTTGAGGAAGGAGACAGAGAAGGAGTGAAGGAAGGAGGCAGGGAAGGAGTGAAGGAGGCAGGGAAGGTGTTGAGGAAGGAGGCCGGGAAGGTGTATAGGAAGGAAGCGGGGAAGGAGTTGAGGAAGGAAGCAGGGAAGGAGTGGAGTGGAGGAAGGAGGAAGGGAAGGAGTGGAGGAAGGAGGCAGGGAAGGACTGGAGGAAGGAGACAGGGAAGGAGTGGAGGAAGGAGACAGGGAAGGAGTGGAGGAAGGAGACAGGGAAGGAGTGGAGGAAGGAGACGGGGAAGGAGTGGAGGAAGGAGACAGGGAAGGAGTTGAGGAAGGAAGCAGGGAAGGAGTGGAGTGGAGGAAGGAGGCAGGGAAGGAGTGGAGTGGAGGAAGGAGACAGGGAAGGAGTGGAGGAAGGAGGTAGGGAAGGAGTGGAGGAAGGAGACAGGGAAGGAGTGGAGCAAGGAGGTAGGGAAGGAGTGGAGGAAGGAGACAGGGAAGGAGTGGAAGAAAAAGGCAGGGAAGGAATAGAGGAAGGTGACGGGGAAGGAGTGGAGGAAGGAGACGGGGAAGGATTTGAGGAAGGAAGCAGGGAAGGAGTGGAGTGGAGGAAGGAGGCAGGGAAAGAGTGGAGGAAGGAGGTAGGGAAGGAGTGGAGGAAGGAGACAGGGAAGGAGTGGAGGAAGGAGACAGGGAAGGAGTGGAGGAAGGAGACAGGGAAGGAGTGGAGCAAGGAGGTAGGGAAGGAGTTGAGGAAGGAGACAGAGAAGGAGTGAAGGAAGGAGGCAGGGAAGGAGTGAAGGAGGCAGGGAAGGTGTTGAGGAAGGAGGCCGGGAAGGTGTGTAGGAAGGAAGCGGGGAAGGAGTTGAGGAAGGAGGCAGGGAAGGAGTGGAGGAAGGAGGCAGGGAAGGAGTGGAGGAAGGAGACAGGGAAGGAGTTGAGGAAGGAAGCAGGGAAGGAGTGGAGTGGAGGAAGGAGGCAGGGAAGGAGTGGAGTGGAGGAAGGAGACAGGGAAGGAGTGGAGGAAGGAGGTAGGGAAGGAGTGGAGGAAGGAGACAGGGAAGGAGTGGAGCAAGGAGGTAGGGAAGGAGTGGAGGAAGGAGACAGGGAAGGAGTGGAAGAAAAAGGCAGGGAAGGAGTGGAGGAAGGTGACGGGGAAGGAGTGGAGGAAGGAGACGGGGAAGGAGTTGAGGAAGGAAGCAGGGAAGGAGTGGAGTGGAGGAAGGAGGCAGGGAAGGAGTGGAGGAAGGAGGCAGGGAAGGAGTGAAGGAAGGAGGTAGGGAAGGAGTGGAGGAAGGAGACAGGGAAGGAGTGGAGGAAGGAGACAGGGAAGGAGTGGAGCAAGGAGGTAGGGAAGGAGTTGAGGAAGGAAACAGAGAAGGAGTGAAGGAAGGAGGCAGGGAAGGAGTGAAGGAGGCAGGGAAGGTGTTGAGGAAGGAGGCCGGGAAGGTGTATAGGAAGGAAGCGGGGAAGGAGTTGAGGAAGGAGGCAGGGAAGGAGTGGAGGAAGGAGACAGGGAAGGAGTTGAGGAAGGAGGCAGGGAAGCCGTGTAGGAAGGAGGCAGGGAAGGAGTTGAGGAAGGAGGCAGGGAAGGAGTGGAGGAAGGAGACAGGGAAGGAGTTGAGGAAGGAGGCAGGGAAGCCGTGTGGAAGGAGGCAGGGAGGGGAGAAGAAGAAGGAGGAAGCCACTTCAGACTATTGATATGAACCCAATTTAGCCCCACATGACTCAGAAATAACTGATCTCGCATGAGGCATTGTGTCAGCTGTCCGAGTGGGGAGGGGGACGGCGGGTGGTGGTGAGGGGTGTATTACATTTCACATGTTCCAGAATGGATTCCACAGAGTGCCCCACACTGAGGACAAGCCTATATATAAACTACCAGTTGGAGCAGGAGTTAAAAGGACGGGACAGCTGAGGGAGTGAGACCAGCCGCCCCAGAGTACACTCCTTACGGTTCAAACCACACAGACCCAGGCTACTTATAAACACACAGACCGAACCCCTACCTCCTCTTTCCAGGCTGGACAGTGAAGAGAGCCTGATCTTGGAGCTCTGCTGTGTGGACAGGAGACAGACAGGACAGACACCAAGGACCAGGACGCCCTAGGCCTCTCGTTTCCTGCTTATTGACTGGAAGTTGTCCCCCTGGACCGAGGCACCATGGCTCTGTCCATCGACCCGGCCGAGGAGCCCAGGATGTACCAGCAGACCCTGTTGCAGGACGGTCTCTATGATCTACTGGAGAATGACAAGCTGGTGGACTGTGTCCTGAAGATCAAGGACAAGGAGTTCCCCTGCCACCGTCTGGTGCTGTGTGCCTGCTCCTCCTTTTTTAGGGCCCTGTTCCTGTCAGACCTGGAAGAGGAGAAGAAGCAAGAGGTGGTGTTGGAGGATGTAGAGCCGGGGGTCATGGGTCTGATTCTGAAGTACCTCTACACCTCCACCATTAATGTGACAGAGCAGAATGTCCAGGACATCTTCTCTGTCGCCAACATGTTCCAGATTCCTTCTATTTTCACAGTGTGTGTCTCCTTCCTCCAGAAGAAACTCAGTCTCAGTAATTGTCTGGCTATATTCCGACTGGGCCTGATGCTGGACTGTCCTCGCCTCGCTGTCTCCGCTCGCAACTACGCCTGCGAACGCTTCCAGCTCATCGCTCGTGATGACGACTTCCTGACGCTGGGTCCCAGCGAGCTGGCAGCCATCTTGACAGCGGACACGCTGAATGTGGAAACGGAGAAAGAGGTGTTTGAGGCAGTGGAGAAGTGGGTCGGTCAAGATGTGGAGAACAGGTTGAAGGAACTACCCGGACTGATGGATTGTGTCAGACTCAGACTGGTCGACAAGGACTACTTCACTGAGACGGTGAGCAGTATGTCTAGTGTTAATCAAATCAAATCAATATATATATGGACAAGCAATGACAGAGCGGCATGGACTAAGATACAGTAGAATATTATAGAATAGAATGCAGTAATGCAAGATATGTAAACATTTTTAAGTGACTAGTGTTCCATTTCTTAAAGTGGCCAGTGATTTCAATAGGCAGCAGCAGCCTCTAATGTGCCAGTGATGGCTATTTAACAGTCTGATGGCCATGAGATAGAGGCTGTTTTTCATTCTCTCGGTCCCAGCTTTGATGCACCTGTACTGACCTCGCCTTCTGGATGATAGTGGGGTGAACAGGCAGTGGCTCAGGTGGTTGATGTCCTTGATGATCTTTTTGGCCTTCCTGTGACATCGGGTGCTGTAGGTGTCCTGGAGGGCGGGTAGTTTGCCCCCCGGTAATGCGTTCGGCAGACCGAACCACCCTCTGGAGAGCCCTGCGTTTGCGGGCGGTGCAGTTGCCGTACCAGGCGGTGATACAGCCCGACAGGATGCTCTCAATTGTGCATCTGTAAAAGTTTGTGAGGGTTTTAGGTGCCAAGCCAAATTTTCTTCAGCCTCCTGAGGTTGAAGAGGCTCTGTTGCGCCTTCTTCACCACACTGTCTGCGTGGGTGGATAATTTCAGTTTGTCAGTGACGTGTACGCCAAGGAACTTGAAGCTTTCCACCTTCTCCACTGTGGTCCCGTCGATGTGGATAGGGGGGTGCACCCTCTGCTGTTTCCTGAAGTCCACGATCATCTCCTTTGTTTTGTTTTGTTGAGTGAGAGGTTATTTTCCTGGCACCAGACTCCCAGAGCCCTCACCTCCTCCCTGTATGCGGTCTTGTCATTGTTGGTAATCAAGCCTACTACAGTTGTGTCGTCTGCAAACTTAATGATTGAGTTGGAGGCGTGTTGGCCACGCAGTCATGGGTGAACAGGGAGTACAGGAGGGGTCTGAGCATGCACCTTTGTGGGGCCCCCGTGTTGAGGATCAGCGAAGTGGAGATGTTGTTTCCTACCTTCACCACCTGGGGGCAGCCCGTCAGGAAGTCCAGGACCCAGTTGCACAGGGCAGGGTTCAGACCCAGGGCCTCGAGCTTAATGATGAGCTTGGAGGGTACT
>NC_139989.1:549814-554814 GCF_964263955.1 Coregonus lavaretus | reverse complement strand
AGGAGGATGTGTCTGTCCTGTAGGAAGGTGATGAGGAGGATGTGTCTGTCCTGTAGGAAGGTGATGAGGAGGATGTGTCTGTTCTGGAGGAAGGTGATGAGGAGGATGTGTCTGTCCTGTAGGAAGGTGATGAGGAGGATGTGTCTGTCCTGGAGGAAGGTGATGAGGAGGATGTGTCTGTCCTGTAGGAAGGTGATGAGGAGGATGTGTCTGTTCTGTAGGAAGGTGATGAGGAGGATGTGTCTGTTCTGTAGGAAGGTGATGAGGAGGATGTGTCTGTAGGAAGGTGATGAGGAGGATGTGTCTGTCCTGTAGGAAGGTGATGAGGAGGATGTGTCTGTTCTGTAGGAAGGTGATGAGGAGGATGTGTCTGTTCTGTAGGAAGGTGATGAGGAGGATGTGTCTGTCCTGGAGGAAGGTGATGAGGAGGATGTGTCTGTCCTGTAGGAAGGTGATGAGGAGGATGTGTCTGTTCTGTAGGAAGGTGATGAGGAGGATGTGTCTGTTCTGTAGGAAGGTGATGAGGAGGATGTGTCTGTTCTGTAGGAAGGTGATGACGAGGATGTGTCTGTTCTGTAGGAAGGTGATGAGGAGGATGTGTCTGTTCTGTAGGAAGGTGATGAGGAGGATGTGTCTGTCCTGTAGGAAGGTGATGAGGAGGATGTGTCTGTTCTGTAGGAAGGTGAGGAGGAGGAGGTGTCTGTTCTGTAGGAAGGTGATGAGGAGGATGTGTCTGTTCTGTAGGAAGGTGATGAGGAGGATGTGTCTGTTCTGTAGGAAGGTGATGAGGAGGATGTGTCTGTTCTGTAGGAAGGTGATGAGGAGGATGTGTCTGTTCTGTAGGAAGGTGATGAGGAGGATGTGTCTGTTCTGTAGGAAGGTGATGAGGAGGATGTGTCTGTCCTGGAGGAAGGTGATGAGGAGGATGTGTCTGTCCTGTAGGAAGGTGATGAGGAGGATGTGTCTGTTCTGTAGGAAGGTGATGAGGAGGATGTGTCTGTCCTGTAGGAAGGTGATGAGGAGGATGTGTCTGTCCTGTAGGAAGGTGATGAGGAGGATGTGTCTGTCCTGTAGGAAGGTGATGAGGAGGATGTGTCTGTTCTGTAGGAAGGTGATGAGGAGGATGTGTCTGTAGGAAGGTGATGAGGAGGATGTGTCTGTAGGAAGGTGATGAGGAGGATGTGTCTGTAGGAAGGTGATGAGTAGGATGTGTCTGTAGGAAGGTGATGAGGAGGATGTGTCTGTTCTGTAGGAAGGTGATGAGGAGGATGTGTCTGTCCTGGAGGAAGGTGATGAGGAGGATGTGTCTGTTCTGTAGGAAGGTGAAGAGGAGGATGTGTCTGTTCTGGAGGAAGGTGATGAGGAGGATGTGTCTGTCCTGTAGGAAGGTGATGAGGAGGATGTGTCTGTCCTGTAGGAAGGTGATGAGGAGGATGTGTCTGTTCTGTAGGAAGGTGATGAGGAGGATGTGTCTGTTCTGTAGGAAGGTGATGAGGAGGATGTGTCTGTTCGGTAGGAAGGTGATGAGGAGGATGTGTCTGTCCTGGAGGAAGGTGATGAGGAGGATGTGTCTGTAGGAAGGTGATGAGGAGGATGTGTCTGTCCTGTAGGAAGGTGATGAGGAGGATGTGTCTGTTCTGTAGGAAGGTGATGAGGAGGATGTGTCTGTTCTGTAGGAAGGTGATGAGGAGGATGTGTCTGTCCTGGAGGAAGGTGAAGAGGAGGATGTGTCTGTTCTGTAGGAAGGTGATGAGGAGGATGTGTCTGTCCTGTAGGAAGGTGATGAGGAGGTGTCTGTTCTGTAGGAAGGTGATGAGGAGGATGTGTCTGTTATGTAGGAAGGTGATGAGGAGGATGTGTCTGTTCTGTAGGAAGGTGATGAGGAGGATGTGTCTGTTATGTAGGAAGGTGATGAGGAGGATGTGTCTGTCCTGTAGGAAGGTGATGAGGAGGATGTGTCTGTTCTGTAGGAAGGTGATGAGGAGGATGTGTCTGTAGGAAGGTGATGAGGAGGATGTGTCTGTAGGAAGGTGATGAGGAGGATGTGTCTGTAGGAAGGTGATGAGGAGGATGTGTCTGTAGGAAGGTGATGAGGAGGATGTGTCTGTTCTGTAGGAAGGTGATGAGGAGGATGTGTCTGTCCTGGAGGAAGGTGATGAGGAGGATGTGTCTGTTCTGTAGGAAGGTGAAGAGGAGGATGTGTCTGTTCTGGAGGAAGGTGATGAGGAGGATGTGTCTGTCCTGCAGGAAGGTGATGAGGAGGATGTGTCTGTCCTGTAGGAAGGTGATGAGGAGGATGTGTCTGTTCTGTAGGAAGGTGATGAGGAGGATGTGTCTGTTCTGTAGGAAGGTGATGAGGAGGATGTGTCTGTTCGGTAGGAAGGTGATGAGGAGGATGTGTCTGTCCTGTAGGAAGGTGATGAGGAGGATGTGTCTGTAGGAAGGTGATGAGGAGGATGTGTCTGTCCTGTAGGAAGGTGATGAGGAGGATGTGTCTGTTCTGTAGGAAGGTGATGAGGAGGATGTGTCTGTTCTGTAGGAAGGTGATGAGGAGGATGTGTCTGTCCTGGAGGAAGGTGAAGAGGAGGATGTGTCTGTTCTGTAGGAAGGTGATGAGGAGGATGTGTCTGTCCTGTAGGAAGGTGATGAGGAGGTGTCTGTTCTGTAGGAAGGTGATGAGGAGGATGTGTCTGTTATGTAGGAAGGTGATGAGGAGGATGTGTCTGTTCTGTAGGAAGGTGATGAGGAGGATGTGTCTGTCCTGTAGGAAGGTGATGAGGAGGATGTGTCTGTCCTGTAGGAAGGTGATGAGGAGGATGTGTCTGTCCTGTAGGAAGGTGATGAGGAGGATGTGTCTGTTCTGTAGGATGTGTCTGTTCTGTAGCAAGGGGATGAGGAGGATGTGTCTGTCCTGTAGGAAGGTGATGAGGAGGTGTCTGTTCTGTAGGAAGGTGATGAGGAGGATGTGTCTGTAGGAAGGTGATGAGGAGGATGTGTCTGTCCTGTAGGAAGGTGATGAGGAGGTGTCTGTCCTGTAGGAAGGTGATGAGGAGGATGTGTCTGTTCTGTAGGAAGGTGATGAGGAGGATGTGTCTGTCCTGGAGGAAGGTGATGAGGAGGATGTGTCTGTCCTGTAGGAAGGTGATGAGGAGGTGTCTGTTCTGTAGGAAGGTGATGAGGAGGATGTGTCTGTAGGAAGGTGATGAGGAGGATGTGTCTGTCCTGTAGGAAGGTGATGAGGAGGATGTGTCTGTCCTGTAGGAAGGTGATGAGGAGGATGTGTCTGTCCTGTAGGAAGGTGATGAGGAGGATGTGTCTGTCCTGTAGGAAGGTGATGAGGAGGATGTGTCTGTTCTGTAGGAAGGTGATGAGGAGGATGTGTCTGTAGGAAGGTGATGAGGAGGATGTGTCTGTAGGAAGGTGATGAGGAGGATGTGTCTGTAGGAAGGTGATGAGGAGGATGTGTCTGTAGGAAGGTGATGAGGAGGATGTGTCTGTTCTGTAGGAAGGTGATGAGGAGGATGTGTCTGTCCTGGAGGAAGGTGATGAGGAGGATGTGTCTGTCCTGTAGGAAGGTGATGAGGAGGATGTGTCTGTCCTGTAGGAAGGTGATGAGGAGGATGTGTCTGTTCTGTAGGAAGGTGAAGAGGAGGATGTGTCTGTTCTGGAGGAAGGTGATGAGGAGGATGTGTCTGTCCTGTAGGAAGGTGATGAGGAGGATGTGTCTGTCCTGTAGGAAGGTGATGAGGAGGATGTGTCTGTTCTGTAGGAAGGTGATGAGGAGGATGTGTCTGTTCTGTAGGAAGGTGATGAGGAGGATGTGTCTGTTCGGTAGGAAGGTGATGAGGAGGATGTGTCTGTCCTGGAGGAAGGTGATGAGGAGGATGTGTCTGTAGGAAGGTGATGAGGAGGATGTGTCTGTCCTGTAGGAAGGTGATGAGGAGGATGTGTCTGTTCTGTAGGAAGGTGATGAGGAGGATGTGTCTGTTCTGTAGGAAGGTGATGAGGAGGATGTGTCTGTCCTGGAGGAAGGTGAAGAGGATGATGTGTCTGTCCTGTAGGAAGGTGATGAGGAGGATGTGTCTGTTCTGTAGGAAGGTGAGGAGGAGGAGGTGTCTGTTCTGTAGGAAGGTGATGAGGAGGATGTGTCTGTTCTGTAGGAAGGTGATGAGGAGGATGTGTCTGTTCTGTAGGAAGGTGATGAGGAGGATGTGTCTGTTCTGTAGGAAGGTGATGAGGAGGATGTGTCTGTTCTGTAGGAAGGTGATGAGGAGGATGTGTCTGTCCTGGAGGAAGGTGATGAGGAGGATGTGTCTGTCCTGTAGGAAGGTGATGAGGAGGATGTGTCTGTTCTGTAGGAAGGTGATGAGGAGGATGTGTCTGTCCTGTAGGAAGGTGATGAGGAGGATGTGTCTGTCCTGTAGGAAGGTGATGAGGAGGATGTGTCTGTCCTGTAGGAAGGTGATGAGGAGGATGTGTCTGTTCTGTAGGAAGGTGATGAGGAGGATGTGTCTGTAGGAAGGTGATGAGGAGGATGTGTCTGTAGGAAGGTGATGAGGAGGATGTGTCTGTAGGAAGGTGATGAGTAGGATGTGTCTGTAGGAAGGTGATGAGGAGGATGTGTCTGTTCTGTAGGAAGGTGATGAGGAGGATGTGTCTGTCCTGGAGGAAGGTGATGAGGAGGATGTGTCTGTTCTGTAGGAAGGTGAAGAGGATGATGTGTCTGTTCTGGAGGAAGGTGATGAGGAGGATGTGTCTGTCCTGTAGGAAGGTGATGAGGAGGATGTGTCTGTTCTGTAGGAAGGTGATGAGGAGGATGTGTCTGTTCTGTAGGAAGGTGATGAGGAGGATGTGTCTGTTCGGTAGGAAGGTGATGAGTAGGATGTGTCTGTCCTGGAGGAAGGTGATGAGGAGGATGTGTCTGTAGGAAGGTGATGAGGAGGATGTGTCTGTCCTGTAGGAAGGTGATGAGGAGGATGTGTCTGTTCTGTAGGAAGGTG
>NC_139989.1:463620-549614 GCF_964263955.1 Coregonus lavaretus | reverse complement strand
GAGGATGTGTCTGTCCTTGTAGAAGGTTGATGAGGAGGATGTGTTTGTAGAAGGTGATGAGGAGGATGTGTCTGTCCTGTAGGAAGGTGATGAGGAGGATGTGTCTGTCCTGTAGGAAGGTGATGAGGAGATGTGTCTGTTCTGTAGGAAGGTGATGAGAGGATGTGTCTGTTCTGTAGGAAGGTGATGAGGAGGATGTGTCTGTCTGTAGGAAGGTGATGAGGAGGATGTGTCTGTCCTGTAGGAAGGTGATGAGGAGGATGTGTCTGTTCTGTAGGAAGGTGATGAGGAGGATGTGTCTGTCCTGTAGGAAGGTGATGAGGAGGAT
The DNA here is from genome assembly GCF_964263955.1 of Coregonus lavaretus. NCBI lineage: Eukaryota > Metazoa > Chordata > Actinopteri > Salmoniformes > Salmonidae > Coregonus > Coregonus lavaretus. The sequence continues at coordinate 549,286 of NC_139989.1, read as the reverse complement.
GTGTCTGTCTGTAGGAAGGTGATGAGGAGGATGTCTGTTCTGTAGGAAGGTGATGAGGAGGATGTGTCTGTTCTGTAGGAAGGTGATGAGGAGGATGTGTCTGTCCTGTAGGAAGGTGATGAGGAGGATGTGTCTGTTCTGTAGGAAGGTGATGAGGAGGATGTGTCTGTCCTGTAGGAAGGTGATGAGGAGGATGTGTCTGTCCTGTAGGAAGGTGATGAGGAGGATGTGTCTGTCCTGTAGGAAGGTGATGAGGAGGATGTGCTGTTCCTGTAGGAAGGTGATGAGGAGGATGTGTCTGTTCCTGTAGGAAGGTGATGAGGAGGATGTGTCTGTTCTGTAGGAAGGTGATGAGGAGGATGTGTCTGTTCTGTAGGAAGGTGATGAGGAGGATGTGTCTGTCCTGTAGGAAGGTGATGAGGAGGATGTGTCTGTCCTGTAGGAAGGTGATGAGGAGGATGTGTCTGTTCTGTAGGAAGGTGATGAGGAGGATGGTGTCTGTCTGTAGGAAGGTGATGAGGAGGATGTGTCTGTTCTGTAGGAAGGTGATGAGGAGGATGTGTCTGTTCTGTAGGAAGGTGATGAGGAGGATGTGTCTGTCCTGTAGGAAGGTGATGAGGAGGATGTGTCTGTCCTGTAGGAAGGTGATGAGGAGGATGTGTCTGTCTGTAGGAAGGTGATGAGGAGGATGTGTCTGTTCTGTAGGAAGGTGATGAGGAGGATGTGTCTGTTCTTGTAGGAAGGTGATGAGGAGGATGTGTCTGTTCTGTAGGAAGGTGATGAGGAGGATGTGTCTGTTCTGTAGGAAGGTGATGAGGAGGATGTGTCTGTAGGAAGGTGATGAGGAGGATGTGTCTGTCCTGTAGGAAGGTGATGAGGAGGTGTCTGTTCTGTAGGAAGGTGATGAGGAGGATGTGTACAGTCTGTAGGAAGGTGATGAGGAGGAGGTGTCTGTCAATGTAGGAAGGTGATGAGGAGGATGTGTCTGTTCTGTAGGAAGGTGATGAGGAGGATGTGTCTGTCCTGGAGGAAGGTGATGAGGAGGATGTGTCTGTAGGAAGGTGATGAGGAGGATGTGTCTGTCCTGTAGGAAGGTGATGAGGAGGATGTGTCTGTTCTGTAGGAAGGTGATGAGGAGGATGTCTGTTCTGTAGAAGGTGATGAGGAGGATGTGTCTGTAGGAAGGTGATGAGGAGGATGTGTCTGTCCTGTAGGAAGGTGATGAGGAGGTGTCTGTCCTGTAGGAAGGTGATGAGGAGGATGTGTCTGTTCTGTAGGAAGGTGATGAGGAGGATGTGTCTGTTCTGTAGGAAGGTGATGAGGAGGATGTGTCTGTCCTGTAGGAAGGTGATGAGGAGGATGTGTCTGTAGGAAGGTGATGAGGAGGATGTGTCTGTTCTGTAGGAAGGTGATGAGGAGGATGTGTCTGTAGGAAGGTGATGAGGAGGATGTGTCTGTTCTGTAGGAAGGTGATGAGGAGGATGTGTCTGTCCTGTAGGAAGGTGATGAGGAGGATGTGTCTGTTCTGTAGCAAGGTGATGAGGAGGATGTGTCTGTTCTGTAGGAAGGTGATGAGGAGGATGTGTCTGTTCTGTAGGAAGGTGATGACGAGGATGTGTCTGTCCTGTAGGAAGGTGATGAGGAGGATGTGTCTGTCCTGTAGGAAGGTGATGAGGATGATGTGTCTGTCCTGTAGGAAGGTGATGAGGAGGATGTGTCTGTTCTGTAGGAAGGTGATGAGGAGGATGTGTCTGTTCTGTAGGAAGGTGATGAGGAGGATGTGTCTGTTCTGTAGGAAGGTGATGAGGAGGATGTGTCTGTTCTGTAGGAAGGTGATGAGGAGGATGTGTCTGTTCTGTAGGAAGGTGATGAGGAGGATGTGTCTGTTCTGTAGGAAGGTGATGAGGAGGATGTGTCTGTTCTGTAGGAAGGTGATGAGGAGGATGTGTCTGTCCTGTAGGAAGGTGATGAGGAGGATGTGTCTGTTCTGTAGGAAGGAGATGAGGAGGATGTGTCTGTTCTGTAGGAAGGTGATGAGGAGGATGTGTCTGTTCTGTAGGAAGGTGATGAGGAGGATGTGTCTGTCCTGTAGGAAGGTGATGAGGAGGATGTGTCTGTTCTGTAGGAAGGTGAAGAGGAGGATGTGTCTGTTCTGTAGGAAGGTGATGAGGAGGATGTGTCTGTTCTGTAGGAAGGTGATGATGAGGATGTGTCTGTTCTGTAGCAAGGTGATGAGGAGGATGTGTCTGTCCTGTAGGAAGGTGATGAGGAGGTGTCTGTTCTGTAGGAAGGTGATGAGGAGGATGTGTCTGTAGGAAGGTGATGAGGAGGATGTGTCTGTCCTGTAGGAAGGTGATGAGGAGGTGTCTGTCCTGTAGGAAGGTGATGAGGAGGATGTGTCTGTTCTGTAGGAAGGTGATGAGGAGGATGTGTCTGTTCTGTAGGAAGGTGATGAGGAGGATGTGTCTGTCCTGTAGGAAGGTGATGAGGAGGATGTGTCTGTAGGAAGGTGATGAGGAGGATGTGTCTGTTCTGTAGGAAGGTGATGAGGAGGATGTGTCTGTAGGAAGGTGATGAGGAGGATGTGTCTGTTCTGTAGGAAGGTGATGAGGAGGATGTGTCTGTCCTGTAGGAAGGTGATGAGGAGGATGTGTCTGTTCTGTAGCAAGGTGATGAGGAGGATGTGTCTGTTCTGTAGGAAGGTGATGAGGAGGATGTGTCTGTTCTGTAGGAAGGTGATGACGAGGATGTGTCTGTCCTGTAGGAAGGTGATGAGGAGGATGTGTCTGTCCTGTAGGAAGGTGATGAGGAGGATGTGTCTGTCCTGTAGGAAGGTGATGAGGAGGATGTGTCTGTTCTGTAGGAAGGTGATGAGGAGGATGTGTCTGTTCTGTAGGAAGGTGATGAAGAGGATGTGTCTGTTCTGTAGGAAGGTGATGAGGAGGATGTGTCTGTTCTGTAGGAAGGTGATGAGGAGGATGTGTCTGTTCTGTAGGAAGGTGATGAGGAGGATGTGTCTGTCCTGTAGGAAGGTGATGAGGAGGATGTGTCTGTTCTGTAGGAAGGTGATGAGGAGGATGTGTCTGTTCTGTAGGAAGGTGATGAGGAGGATGTGTCTGTAGGAAGGTGATGAGGAGGATGTGTCTGTAGGAAGGTGATGAGGAGGATGTGTCTGTCCTGGAGGAAGGTGATGAGGAGGATGTGTCTGTTCTGTAGGAAGGTGATGAGGAGGATGTGTCTGTTCTGTAGGAAGGTGATGAGGAGGATGTGTCTGTTCTGGAGGAAGGTGATGAGGAGGATGTGTCTGTCCTGTAGGAAGGTGATGAGGAGGATGTGTCTGTTCTGTAGGAAGGTGATGAGGAGGATGTGTCTGTTCTGTAGGAAGGTGATGAGGAGGATGTGTCTGTTCTGTAGGAAGGTGAAGAGGAGGATGTGTCTGTCCTGTAGGAAGGTGATGAGGAGGATGTGTCTGTTCTGTAGGAAGGTGATGAGGAGGATGTGTCTGTTCTGTAGGAAGGTGATGAGGAGGATGTGTCTGTTCTGTAGGAAGGTGATGAGGAGGATGTGTCTGTCCTGTAGGAAGGTGATGAGGAGGATGTGTCTGTTCTGTAGGAAGGTGATGAGGAGGATGTGTCTGTTCTGTAGGAAGTTGATGAGGAGGATGTGTCTGTAGGAAGGTGATGAGGAGGATGTGTCTGTCCTGTAGGAAGGTGATGAGGAGGATGTGTCTGTCCTGTAGGAAGGTGATGAGGAGGATGTGTCTGTCCTGTAGGAAGGTGATGAGGAGGATGTGTCTGTTCTGTAGGAAGGTGATGAGGAGGATGTGTCTGTAGGAAGGAGATGAGGAGGATGTGTCTTTTCTGTAGGAAGGTGATGAGGAGGATGTGTCTGTTCTGTAGGAAGGTGATGAGGAGGATGTGTCTGTAGGAAGGAGATGAGGAGGATGTGTCTGTAGGAAGGTGATGAGGAGGATGTGTCTGTTCTGTAGGAAGGTGATGAGGAGGATGTGTCTGTAGGAAGGTGATGGGGAGGATGTGTCTGTTCTGTAGGAAGGTGATGAGGAGGATGTGTCTGTCCTGGAGGAAGGTGATGAGGAGGATGTGTCTGTAGGAAGGTGATGAGGAGGATGTGTCTGTAGGAAGGTGATGAGGAGGATGTGTCTGTTCTGTAGGAAGGTGATGAGGAGGATGTGTCTGTTCTGTAGGAAGGTGATGAGGAGGATGTGTCTGTAGGAAGGAGATGAGGAGGATGTGTCTGTAGGAAGGTGATGAGGAGGATGTGTCTGTTCTGTAGGAAGGTGATGAGGAGGATGTGTCTGTTCTGTAGGAAGGTGATGAGGAGGATGTGTCTGTTCTGTAGGAAGGTGATGAGGAGGATGTGTCTGTTCTGTAGGAAGGTGATGAGGAGGATGTGTCTGTCCTGTAGGAAGGTGATGAGGAGGTGTCTGTCCTGTAGGAAGGTGATGAGGAGGATGTGTCTGTTCTGTAGGAAGGTGATGAGGAGGATGTGTCTGTTCTGTAGGAAGGTGATGAGGAGGATGTGTCTGTTCTGTAGGAAGGTGATGAGGAGGATGTGTCTGTAGGAAGGTGATGAGGAGGATGTGTCTGTAGGAAGGTGATAAGGAGGATGTGTCTGTCCTGTAGGAAGGTGATGAGGAGGATGTGTCTGTCCTGTAGGAAGGTGATGAGGAGGATGTGTCTGTTCTGTAGGAAGGTGATGAGGAGGATGTGTCTGTTCTGGAGGAAGGTGATGAGGAGGATGTGTCTGTCCTGTAGGAAGGTGATGAGGAGGATGTGTCTGTTCTGTAGGAAGGTGATGAGGAGGATGTGTCTGTTCTGTAGGAAGGTGATGGGGAGGATGTGTCTGTCCTGTAGGAAGGTGATGAGGAGGATGTGTCTGTTCTGTAGGAAGGTGATGAGGAGGATGTGTCTGTTCTGTAGGAAGGTGATGAGGAGGATGTGTCTGTTCTGTAGGAAGGTGATGAGGAGGATGTGTCTGTTCTGTAGGAAGGTGATGAGGAGGATGTGTCTGTCCTGTAGGAAGGTGATGAGGAGGATGTGTCTGTTCTGTAGGAAAGTGATGAGGAGGATGTGTCTGTAGGAAGGTGATGAGGAGGATGTGTCTGTTCTGTAGCAAGGTGATGAGGAGGATGTGTCTGTCCTGTAGGAAGGTGATGGGGAGGATGTGTGCGTACGATGCACAGCGGTTTGAGTGGAAGGAGCTGGCTCCGATGCAGCTGGCCCGCTCTCTGTTCGGAGCCACCATCCATAAAGACAAGATCTACGTAGCAGCAGGCGTTACAGACACCGGCCTGACGGACACCGTGGAGGTCTACGACATCAAAACAAACAGGTCAGTAGCAGGCCTGCAGCCTCAGTGTGTGTGTCAGACTTCATGGAGGTCTACCACAGTAATACCAACAAGTCAGATTTCACATTGCTGAAAGTGCTATGAAGTCTGAGTTAACTGTCCTGCCAACATATTCTCTCTGGGAGCTGATGATGATTCGATAACAATGAACAGTGATTGATTTACCTCTACTCATATGGCTGTTAAACCCCTAATCTGTATCGCCAGGTGGTCAGACTTTGTGGAGTTCCCTCAGGGTCGTAGCTCTCTCAGTCTGGCATCGGTGGCCGGGGGTCTCTACGCTGTCGGAGGCTTCGCCATGATGCCCAGCGAGGACAAGGAGGAACTCCTCCCCAAGGAGATGAACGACATCTGGAGGTGAGGAACACACAGACGCCTGGCAGGGAGGATCAGGGCTCTGGTTAAAGTGCTGATAGCAACACTGACACACTGGGCCACAAATGCTCCAAATCATTTCACTACAAGACCTATGGTCACTACAGACTCCTGTTCTGTCCTCATCTGTCCTCATACCTGACGTCCTGTTCTGTCCTCTTACCTAACAACCTGTTCTTTTCTCTTACCTAACATCCTGTTATGTTCTCTTACCTAACATCCTGTTCTGTCCTCTTACCTAACATCCTGTTCTGTCCTCTTACCTAACATCCTGTTCTGTTCTCTTACCTGACGGCCTGTTCTGTCCTCTTACCTAACATCCTGTTCTGTTCTCTTACCTAACATCCTGTTCTGTCCTCTTACCTAACATCCTGTTCTGTTCTCTTACCTAACATCCTGTTCTGTCCTCTTACCTAACATCCTGTTCTGTTCTCTTACCTGACGGCCTGTTCTGTCCTCTTACCTAACACCCTGTTCTGTTCTCTTACCTGACGGCCTGTTCTGTCCTCTTACCTAACATCCTGTTCTGTTCTCTTACCTAACATCCTGTTCTGTCCTCTTACCTAACATCCTGTTCTGTTCTCTTACCTAACATCCTGTTCTGTCCTCTTACCTAACATCCTGTTCTGTTCTCTTACCTAACATCCTGTTCTGTCCTCTTACCTAACATCCTGTTCTGTTCTCTTACCTGACGGCCTGTTCTGTTCTCTTACCTAACATCCTGTTCTGTCCTCTTACCTAACATCCTGTTCTGTTCTCTTACCTAACATCCTGTTCTGTCCTCTTACCTAACATCCTGTTCTGTTCTCTTACCTAACACCCTGTTCTGTTCTCTTACCTAACATCCTGTTCTGTCCTCTTACCTGATGTCCTGTCCTTTCCTCCTACAGGTATGACGAGGGGGAAAGGAAGTGGGTGGGCGTCCTGCGGGAGATCCAATATGCCTCTGGGGCCACCATCCTGGGGGCGCGACTCAACACGCTCCGACTCACCAAGATGTAACACTCAACACGCTCCGACTCACCAAGATGTAACACTCAACACGCTCCGACTCACCAAGATGTAACACTCAACACTCTCCGACTCACCAAGATGTAACACTCAACACTCTCCGACTCACCAAGATGTAACACTCAACACACTCCGACGCACCAAGATGTAACACTCCTCAACACCATGAGACTCACCAAGTTTTAAAGATGTTACACTCCTCACAGTGCCACCTGTTCCAACCCATGACATCTGTGTTTGACCTGGAGGGAGTTAGTGGGAGGTCACATGGAAAAGCATCTCTGGGGCCTCCCGAGTGGCGCAGCGGTCTAAGGCACTGCATCTCAGTGCTTGAGGCGTCACTACAGACCCCCGGATTAGATTCCAGGCTGTATCACAACCGGCCGTGACCGGGAGTCCCATAGGGTGGCGCACAATTGGCCCAGCGTCGTCCGGGTTAGGGGAGGGCTTGGCCGGGGGAGCTTTACTTGGCTCATCGCGCTCTAGCGACTCCTTATGGCGGTCCGGGCACCTGCAGGCTGACTTCAGTCGTCAGTTGAACGGTGTTTCCTCTGACAAATTGGTGCAGCTGGCTTCCAGGTTAAGTTTCAGAGGACGCATGACTCGACCTTCGCCACTCCCGAGCCCGTTGGGGAGTTGCAGCGATGAGACAAGATCATAATTGGATCGCAATTGGATATCACAAAATTGGGGAGAAATATATATACAGTACCAGTCCAAAGTTTGGACACAGCTACTCATTCAATGGTTTTTCTTTCATCAATTTGTTTAACACTTGTTTGGTTACTACATGATTCCATATGTGTTATTTCATAGTTTTGATATCTTCACTATTATTCTACAATGTATAAAATAGTAAAAATAAAGAAAAACCCTTGAATGAGTAGGTGTGTCCAAACTTTTGACTGGTACTGTATAACAAATAAAAAGATTAAACAAATAAATAAATAGCATCTCTGTTTTAGTAAAGCTTGAAAGACTGGAATGTATATGTTGAGTGGCTTTATGTCATGGTTTCTGCCGAGGCTGCTCCTTCTCCTTGTTCGGGCAGGCTTCGGCGGTCGTCGTCCCCGGAGTACTAGCTGCCACCGTTCGTTGTTTCTGTGTGTGTTTGGTTTGGTCTGTTTTGGTACACCTGTTGCTCATTTTGTCTTGATTATGTGTCCTTTAAGTTCTCGTTGTTTCTGTCTTGTGGTTGTGTGTAGTTGTTCTATGTCAGCAGGTGTTGCCAGTCAGTTTGTGCTCTATTTTTATAGAGAGTCCGCACTGTTGTGCGTTTGTTGTATTTTTACGCTGAGTGCGTTATTTTCCTTGTTCTTCCGGCTCTGTTTGTAGCCGTTCATTCTGTGGACTTTATTAAAGTATTTTGGACTTGCATCTGCATCCTGCATTTGATTCCACACCACACCTCCGCCCGTCTCTGACACTTTACTGCAGGTCAAAAGACTGGAACCACAAGAGCTGCACCTCTTCCAACACCGCAACACATCTAAAATACTATTACCAACACGTCTAAAGGACTATTATCACAACACATCTAGAGGACTCTATTATCAACACATCTAAAGGACTATTATCACAACACATCTAGAGGACTCTATTATCAACACATCTAAAGGACTATTATCACAACACATCTAGAGAACTCTATTATCAACACATCTAAAGGACTATTATCACAACACATCTAGAGGACTCTATTATCAACACATCTAAAGGACTATTATCACAACACATCTAGAGGACTCTATTATCAACACATCTAAAGGACTATTATCACAACACATCTAGAGGACTCTATTATCAACACATCTAAAGGACTATTATCACAACACATCTAGAGAACTCTTATCAACATATCTAAATGACTATTATCACAACACATCTAGAGGACTCTATTATCAACACATCTAAAGGACTATTATCACAACACATCTAGAGGACTCTATTATCAACACATCTAAAGGACTATTATCACAACATATCTAGGACTCTATTATCAACACATCTAAAGGACTATTATCACAACACATCTAGAGGACTCTATTATCAACACATCTAAAGGACTATTATCACAACACATCTAGAGAACTCTATTATCAACACATCTAAAGGACTATTATCACAACATATCTAGGACTCTATTATCAACACATCTAAAGGACTATTATCACAACACATCTAGAGGACTCTATTATCAACACATCTAAAGGACTATTATCACAACACATCTAGAGAACTCTATTATCAACACATCTAAAAGACTATTATCACAACACATCTAGAGGACTCTATTATCAACACATCTAAAGGACTATTATCACAACACATCTAGAGGACTCTATTATCAACACATCTAAAGGACTATTATCACAACACATCTAGAGGACTCTATTATCAACACATCTAAAGGACTATTATCACAACACATCTAAAGGACTATTATCACAATACGTCTAGAGGACTCTATTATCAACACATCTAAAGGACTATTATCACAACACATCTAGAGGACTCTATTATCAACACATCTAGAGGACTATTATCACAACATATCTAGAGGACTCTATTATCAACACATCTAAAAGACTATTATCAACACATCTAAAGGACAATTATCACAACACATCTAGAGGACTCTATTATCAACACATCTAAAATACTATTATATACACATCTAAAGGACTATTATCACAACACATCTCAAGGACTATTATCAACTCGTCTAGAGGACTCTATTATCAACACGTCTAGAGGACTCTATCAACATGTCTAAAGGACTCGTATCACAACTCGACTAGAGGACTCTATTATTACAACACTTTTTTATATTGTATATGTTATAATCTGTTCATCTATGATGCCCTCTGGTACCCCCCAAACTCGCCGGACCCAGTACCGGGCCCAAAACATCTGCTCTGAGTTTAACAGTCTAACTCACATAATGCTAGCAGTTCACAAGAGCATACGTAGAGTAGACTCCTGGAGGGGGGAAAGAATTTACGTTTTTCACTGTGTAGATAAATTGTGTGAAATAAAACAGTCTAATTGAAGATAAACCGTCTGTGTTATTGTTGAATCCATCCATTAAAAGTCCATCCTATAGTAAATCCCTCAGTGTGGCACAGGAGCCAGATGAGAGCTGAACCACGTCCAGTTTCCAAACGTTGTTGAAAGTTGCAGATAGAAATGCCACAAATAGAGCCGATACAATTCCTTGGTCTACATAACATATTTCTGTCTGAAGGTTCCAAGATGTTGTTCCAAGATGTTGTGCCTTGCTGAATGTGTCCCTGGGTTCAGAGAGGGCAGTAGTGGTCCTACAGAGGGCAGTAGTGGTCCTACAGAGGGCAGTAGTGGTCCTACAGAGGGCAGTACTGGTCCTACAGAGGGCAGTAGTGGTCCTACAGAGGGCAGTACTGGTCCTACAGAGGGCAGTACTGGTCCTACAGAGGGCAGTAGTGGTCCTACAGAGGGCAGTAGTGGTACTACAGAGGGCAGTAGTGGTCCTACAGAGGGCAGTAGTGGTCCTACAGAGGGCAGTAGTGGTCCTACAGAGGGCAGTAGTGGTCCTACAGAGGGCAGTAGTGGTCCTACAGAGGGCAGTAGTGGTCCTACAGAGGGCAGTACTACAGAGGGCAGGAGTGGTCCTACAGAGGGCAGTAGTGGTCCTACAGAGGGCAGTACTACAGAGGGCAGTAGTGGTCCTACAGAGGGCAGTAGTGGTCCTACAGAGGGCAGTAGTGGTCCTACAGAGGGCAGTACTACAGAGGGCAGTAGTGGTCCTACAGAGGGCAGTAGTGGTCCTACAGAGGGCAGTACTACAGAGGGCAGTAGTGGTCCTACAGAGGGCAGTAGTGGTCCTACAGAGGGCAGTAGTGGTCCTACAGAGGGCAGTAGTGGTCCTACAGAGGGCAGTACTGGTCCTACAGAGGGCAGTAGTGGTCCTACAGAGGGCAGTAGTGGTCCTACAGAGGGCAGTAGTGGTCCTACAGAGGGCAGTAGTGGTCCTACAGAGGGCAGTAGTGGTCCTACAGAGGGCAGTAGTGGTCCTACAGAGGGCAGTAGTGGTCCTACAGAGGGCAGTAGTGGTCCTACAGAGGGCAGTCTCTACAGCTGCTACACCAGCGGTATACACCAGCGGTATCAATAACTATGTCTGAGGACAATTCACCATCCTCATGATCAACCCTGTCTACCAGCCAACTCACCATCACCATGATCAACCCTGTCTACCATCCAACTCACCATGATCAACCCTGTCTACCATCCAACTCACCATGATCAACCCTGTCTAGTGGTCCTCTGTAGCTCAGCTGGTAGAGCACGGCGCTTGTAACGCCAAGGTAGTGGGTTCGATCCCCGGGACCACCCATACACAAAAAATTTATGCATGCATGACTGTAAGTCGCTTTGGATAAAAGCGTCTGCTAAATGGCATATTATTATTATTATTATTATTATCAACACAGTATAGAAGAGTTGCAGCCAGTGGATGCCGTCAATAAAAAATAACATTAATTTCAAACATTTAATTGAAACATTGGATACAGAACCAAAACATGTAATTCAAACGTCACTCCTCTCTACACACAGGAATAAAAACACTAAACAGTTTTGGAATAATTGATCTATATGGTTTAATATTGAAATGCTGTATTAGTCTCCTGTGTTACACACGATAAACACGAACCGATAGGATAAATGACAGAAATGACAGTGTAATGTTAATAGCACCTCTAAACACTACGGTGCTCATTGTTTTAGTATGGTGTTTATATATCTAACTACCACTGTATAGTCATGGTCTATGTAGACCAGTCAACTAAGACATTGGGTTTACATTGTAAAGTATAGAATCAGCGAATGGCAGACACAGTATGACTGGCTGAATGCAGCAGTAGGAGACAGTAGTTGGATACATGGAAACCCTTATAGTGTGACAGGAGAAGATGCTGTTTCAGCTCTGATTAAGGTAATACATTGTTGATTTCTATTATGAAGAGAAAGAAAGTCAACATTAACAATAAGACGTTTACTAACTCACATTAGTTTACCCATTAATCAACCTTACATGTGCAGAACCACCAACCTCTCTTACTTTGAAACATTTGATTTTAACGTCTGGTGTTTTAACACCAGAACAAAACATAAAGAAACAATGGACCTCCGTTGTGAAAACAACTCCTTTATCTTCTAGTATGAACACATCTGTCTTCATCATCCTTAATATACACCCTGTCTTCTCACTAGCCAGAGGGAACATATAGAAGTACAATCTCCATCGAGGTCGAATTTCAAAACTCTTTTCTTCCATCTGAAGAAGGCCACAGAATCAACCCTGCTGGACTACAACCTCCCTCTATTAGCTTATCCCAAGAACTACAAATCCCAACAGGCTTTACAAAAACACTCAACGTTCCGGCCCTAACCTATCCGGCCGGCCGGACCTACCTAGTTTCACTTTTTGACAAACATTTGCTTTAGTTACAACGAACGTAGAATGCAAACAATCACACTTCTAAGCACCAACTCATCAGTTCCAACATACCCTGGTTTAAGGACTTGTTTAAAGACATGTAACTAAACAGGGTCCTTTTAAATGTCCCTTCTCTTTCACTGTTTTCACTCTTTCCTTTGAGTGTAACATATCCATTACCATGTTAGACTTGTGCTCACACAGATTCAAAGCATTTGATCAATCAGAATTGGCCAGTAAGTACTTGTTCATGAAAAACCTCTGATTCTAAACATACTCACACAATTAAGACCTAGTTCCCCTACCCACAATCCTTCAGATCTGATACTAGGGACCTTTATCCTTCTCTAATGAAACCTCTCTAAGATACAGTAAATATATTGATTGTGAGCCAATCAAGCACCGATCCATCAACACACATCTTAGAGTGCTTGGAGGGACGTGGCACAAAGACTCGATAAAGGGCTGGCTGTAAAGTAATGCCTTCTGCCTAATAGTACCTATTCAATACTACTCTCTCTTGTTACGAAATTCCAGGAACATTGAACACATTCCCTGGTTTTCTATAAATCCTGGTTGGAGGATCCCGGAATGTTGCAACCCCATTCTGACCCAAAGTGCTTATATCAATAGTACCACCACTACCATTACTCCTTAACCAATACCAACCCTAACCCCAACTAACCCTAACTAACCCAATACCAACCAACCCTAACTAACCCAATACCAACCAACCAACCCTAACTAACCCAATACCAACCAACCCTAACTAACCCAATACCCACCAACCAACCATAACCCTAACTAACCCGAACTAACCCAATACCAACCAACCCTAACTAACCCAATACCCACCAACCAACCATAACCCTAACTAACCCAATACCCACCAACCAACCATAACCCTAACTAACCCAATACCCACCAACCAACCCTAACTAACCCAATACCAACCAACCCTAACTAACCCAAACTAACCCAATACCCACCAACCAACCCTAACTCTAAATAACCCAATACTCACCAACCAACCCTAACTATCCCAATACCCACCAACCAACCCTAACTAAGCCAATACCCACCAACCAACCCTAACTAACCCAATACCCACCAACCAACCCTAACTAACCCAATACCCACTAACCAACCCTAACTAACCCAATAACCACCAACCAACCCTAACTAACCCAATACCCACCAACATCACATTCATTTCCATGGCATCTCATTTCCATCAACTAACTATATAGATAGACCCATAGATAATATAACAGAATATACTATAAGAGATAGACCGATAGATAATATTACAGAATATACAGTCGTGGTCAAAAGTTTTGAGAATGACACAAATACTATTCAAAGTCTGCTGCCTCAGTTTCGATGATGGCAATTTGCATATACTCCAGAATGTCATGAAGAGTGATCAGATTAAATGCAATTAATTGCAAAGTCCCTCTTTGCCACGAAAATGAACTTAATCCCCAAAAAACATTTCCACTGCATTTCAGCCCTGCCACAAAAGGACCAGCTGCCATCATGTCAGTGATTCTCTCGTTAACACATGTGAGAGTGTTGACGAGGACAAGGCTGGAGATAACTCTGTCATGCTGATTGAGTTAGAATAACAGACTGTAAGCTTTAAAAGGAGGGTGGTGCTTGAAATCATTGTTCTTCCTCTGTTAACCATGGTTACCTGCAAGGAAACACGTGCCGTCATCATTGCTTTGCACAAAAAGGGCTTCACAGGCAAGGATATTGCTGCTAGTAAGATTGCACCTAAATCAACCATTTATCGGATCATCAAGAACATCAAGGAGAGAGGTTCAATTGTTGTGAAGAAGGCGTCAGGGCGCCCAAGAAAGTCCAGCAAGCGCCAGGACCGTCTCCTAAAGTTGATTCAGCTGCGGGATCGGGGCACCACCAGTGCAGAGCTTGCTCAGGAATGGCAGCAGGCATGTGCGAGTGCATCTGCACGCACAGTGAGGCGAAGGCTTTTGGAGGGTGGCCTGGTGTCAAGAAGGGCAGCAAAGAAGCCACTTCTCTCCAGGAAAAACATCAGGGACAGACTGATATTCTGCAAAAGGTACAGGGATTGGACTGCTGAGGACTGGGGTAAAGTCATTTTCTCTGATGAATCCCCTTTCCGATTGTTTGGGGCATCCGGAAAACACCTTGTCCGGAGAAGACAAGGTGAGCGCTACCATCAGTCCTGTGTCATGCCAACAGTAAAGCATCCTGGGGTTGCATCTCAGCCAAGGGAGTGGGCTCATTCACAATTTTGCCTAAGAACACAGCCATGAATAAAGAATGGTACCTACACATTCTCCAAGAGCAACTTCTCCCAACCATCCAAGAACAGTTTGGTGACGACCAATGCCTTTTCCAGCATGATGACTAAGTGGCTCGGGGAACAAAACATCAACATTTTGGGTCCATGGCCAGGAAACTCCCCAGACCTTAATCCCATTGAGAACTTGTGGTCGATCCTCAAGAGGCGGGTGGCCAAACAAAAACCCACAAATTCTGACAAACTCCAAGCATTGATTATGCAAGAATGGGCTGCCATCAGTCAGGATGTGGCCCAGAAGTTAATTGACAGCATGCCAGGGCGGATTGCAGAGGTCTTGAAAAAGAAGGGTCAGCACTGCAAATATTGACTCTTTGCATAAACTTAATGTAATTGTCAATAAAAGCCTTTGACACTTATGGAATGCTTGTAATTATACTTCACTATACCATAGTAACATCTGATAAAAAATATATCATCACACTGAAGCAGCGAACTTTGTGAAGACCAATACTTGTGTCACTCTCAAAACTTTTGACCACGACTGTATTATAGAGATAGACCCATAGATAATATAACATCTACTATTGTCTACCGATGGGGAACATCACAACAATCCCATTTGACATCTCCTCCTCTTCTTCTCCTGCTCTTCCAGGACCAGACTGCTGCTAACTTTCTACATTTTGCCATGGGGCAGAGAGAAAAATGTGCAGTTTTATAATGCTATTCTACACATTTTGTCATGAGCCTGAGAGAAACATTTTCAGTTTTAAAGCATATTTCCTGCAACACATTTTTCCATGGGGAAGAGAGAACATTTTGCAGTTTTAAAGCTAATCTCCTTCTATTCTACACATTTTGCCATTGTGAAGCCAAAGATTGCACATTTTGGGGGGACAATACGTTTCCCTACTATGATTACTTTTAAACCAAGTTTATAGACCTAAAAGCTTGGGATTAGTGCAATAGAATACAGATATAGGAATTCTCCAGAATACACCATAAAAAATAAAATAAATACAAAATGTAGTTGTTTCAACTAAATATTATTAAGCAACTGGTTCCACAGCCTTTTTTTCATTTTTCTTTACTGAACTTTGAATTTGAGTTGAATGCTGTGAACCAGGAGGTTGGTGAGGACATGTTGAATATGAAGTACTGTCTAAATGAACATGCACAATGTAACCGTGTGTGTCAACGTGTGTCAAATATGTCCGTTGAAAACGTTGTATGTTAAAGCTCTGTGTGTAACTAGTTCCACAGCCTTTTGTTATGCAAGATGAGAATTTCTAGCTGAATGAACATATGAGACAATTTGAGCAAACACATTTTTTAAGTCGACAACATTTTTGCTTACATTTTCTCATGTTGGAGCTAAGTTTGGGCCAACTAAAATGTTTAAGTTCAGGTAACACTTGGACCGAAAAGTTGAGTAAACTAAAAAAGGCTGTGGAACCAGTTACTGAATAATATTTAGTTGAAACAACTACATTTGTGGGGTTTTTTTTAATACTGTATATCTTCTTCATAAGGAATAATTCACCAGCTCTCCAATATATCTAAACTGTTTCTCAGACAGTAGATCATTGAGCAGATAATATCGTTTTTTCTTAACAGCATTTCAAAATTGTGATACTTGATAGATTTTGGGCTAGCGTCTGTGATGTAGAGTCAGCAGTGGAAAAAGTACCCAGTTGTCATACTTGAGTAAAAGTAAAGATACCTTAATAGAAAATGACTCAAGTAAAAGTGAAAGTCACCCAGTAAAATACTACTTGAGTAAAAGTCTAAAAGTATTTGGTTTTAAATATACTTAAGTATCAAAAGTAAAAGTAAAAGTACGAATAATTAAAAATTCCTTATATTAAGCAAACCAGACGGCACCATTTTCTTGTTATTTAAATGTTGGATAGTCAGGGGCACACTCCAACACTCAGACATCATTTACAAACAAAGCATTTGTGTTTAGTGAGTCCGCCAGATCAGAGGCAGTTGGGATGACCAGGGATGTTCTCTTGATAAGTCTGTGAATTGGACCATTTTCTGTCATGCTAAGCATTCAAAATGTAACGAGTACTTTTGGGTATCAGGGGAAAATGTATGGAGTAAAAAGTACATTATTTTCTTTAGGAATGTAGTGGAGTAAAAGTAAAAGTTGTCAAAAATATAAATATTAAAGTAAAGGACAGATACCCCAAAAAACTACTTAAGTAGTACTTTAAAGTGTTTTTACTTAAATACTTTAGACCACTGTGGTTTCTGAACATCAGCAACAGACGAGAAGTCAGATAAATATCTCTCCACTTCTCTACTTCCTACTTTGGGAATCTCAAGAGCTGATTGGCTGATTGTTAATTTATTCAGGGTCAGATTGACTATTTTACACAACCTTTACTCATTCGTCTCTGGTAGTTGCATACATACACGCACGCACACTTTACTGCATTCTCCTGTGATTGGCTGGTCATAACCTTTCCAATGTGATTGGCTGGTCATAACCTTTCCAATGTGATTGGCTGGTCATAACCTTTCCAATGTGACTGGCTGGTCATAACCTTTCCAATGTGATTGGCTGGTCATAACCTTTCCAATGTGATTGGCTGGTCATAACCTTTCCAATGTGACTGGCTGGTCATAACCTTTCCAATGTGATTGGCTGGTCATAACCTTTCCAAAACACCTTACATAATGGTATAATGTTGCCACACACAAATTACACAAACTGTCACAATTTTAACATTTAACACACAAAAAGAGTACATCTTAAATATATCACTAAGGTTAGAAATAAGATGCAGGATTGATTTTAAATGCTTTATAATAATACCACTAGCATGTGAGCTCACAGGAGTTGGTTATTGCGATGCCAGATACGTGTTTTAACAGACAGATCAGAAGAAGAGTTTGCTACATCTACAGGTGGCTAAGAGAATGATGGAAGCTATTCATTATATCCTGTTGGTCTGTTGTGTTCTGTTGGCTTGGCTAATATAGTCTCTTCACTGTGAGGAGGAGAGAGGAGAGGAGGAGAGGAGGATGAGGAGAGAGGAGGGGAGGAGAAGAGAGGAGGGGAGGAGAGAGGAAGGGAGGAGGAGAGAGTAGGAGATAGGAGGGAGGAGGATGAGGAGAGAGGAGAGAGGAGAGGAGGAGAGAGGAGAGAGGAGGGGAGGAGAGGAGGAGAGGAGAGAGGAGGAGAGAGGAGGGAGAGGAGAGAGAAGAGGATGAGGAGGAGAGGAGAGACAGGGCTCTGCAGGAGATGTCTGGCACCACATCCCTCTATTAGGACAGAGAGGTCACTTTCATAGAGAATTCATTCCACACAGAACACCTAGAAACGTCTGTCAGAGAGAAATTGTTCCACATAGAACACCTACAGTGGGGAGAACAAGTATTTGATACACTGCCGATTTTGCAGGTTTTCCTACTTACAAAGCATGTAGAGGTCTGTAATTTTTTATCATAGGTACACTTCAACTGTGATGGAATCTAAAACAAAAATCCAGAAAAATCATATTGTATGATTTTTAAGTAATTCATTTGCATTTTATTGCATGACATAAGTATTTGATACATCAGAAAAGCAGAACTTAATATTTGGTACAGAAACCTTTGTTTGCAATTACAGAGATCATACGTTTCCTGTAGGTCTTGACCAGGTTTGCACACACTGCAGCAGGGATTTTGGCCCACTCCTCCATACAGACCTTCTCCAGATCCTTCAGGTTTCGGGGCTGTCGCTGGGCAATACGGACTTTCAGCTCCCTCCAAAGATGTTCTATTGGGTTCAGGCCTGGAGATTGGCTAGGCCACTCCAGGAACTTGAGATGCTTCTTACGGAGCCACTCCTTAGTTGCCCTGGCTGTGTGTTTCGGGTCGTTGTCATGCTGGAAGACGCATCCACGACCCATCTTCAATGCTCTTACTGAGGGAAGGAGGTTGTTGGCCAAGATCTCGCGATACATGGCCCCATCCATCCTCCCCTCAATACGGTGCAGTCGCCCTGTCCCCTTTGCAGAAAAGCATCCCCAAAGAATGATGTTTCCACCTCCATGCTTCATGGTTGGGATGGTGTTCTTGGGATTGTACTCATCCTTCTTCTTCCTCCAAACACGGCGAGTGGAGTTTAGACCAAAAATCTCTATTTTTGTCTCATCAGACCACATGACCTTCTCCCATTCCTCCTCTGGATCATCCAGATGGTCATTGGCAAACTTCAGATGGGCCTGGACATGCGCTGGCTTGAGCAGGGGGACCTTGCGTGCGCTGTAGGATTTTAATCCATGACGGCGTAGTGTGTTACTAATGGTTTTCTTTGAGACTGTGGTCCCAGCTCTCTTCAGGTCATTGACCAGGTCCTGCCGTGTAGTTCTGGGCTGATCCCTCACCTTCCTCATGATCATTGATGCCCCACGAGGTGAGATCTTGCATGGAGCCCCAGACCGAGGGTGATTGACCGTCATCTTGAACTTCTTCCATTTTCTAATAATTGCGCCAACAGTTGTTGCCTTCTCACCAAGCTGCTTGCCTATTGTCCTGTAGCCCATCCCAGCCTTGTGCAGGTCTACAATTGTATCCCTGATGTCCTTACACAGCTCTCTGGTCTTGGCCATTGTGGAGAGGTTGGAGTCTGTTTGATTGAGTGTGTGGACAGGTGTCTTTTATACAGGTAACGAGTTCAAACAGGTGCAGTTAATACAGGTAATGAGTGGAGAACAGGAGGGCTTCTTAAAGAAAAACTAACAGGTCTGTGAGAGCCGGAATTCTTACTGGTTGGTAGGTGATCAAATACTTATGTCATGCAATAAAATGCAAATTCATTACTTAAAAATCATACAATGTGATTTTCTGGATTTTTGTTTTAGATTCCGTCTCTCACAGTTGAAGTGTACCTATGATAAAAATTACAGACCTCTACATGCTTTGTAAGTAGGAAATCCTGCAAAATCAGTATATCAAATACTTGTTCTCCCCACTATAGATCCTTCTGTAGAGAACTCACTCCACACAGAACACCTAGAACCTTTTGTCAGAGAGAAATCGTTCCGCATAGAACCTTCTATTGAGAACTCATTCCACACAGACCACCTAGAACCTTCTGTAGTGAACTCATTACACACAGAACACCTAGAACCTTCTGTCAAACAGTAATCGTTCCACATAGAACACCTAGAACCTTCTGTAGAGAGCTCATTCCGCGCAGAACACCTAGAACCTTCTGTCAGACAATAATCGTTCCACATAGAACACCTAAAACCTTCTATAGAGAACTAATTCCCTACAGAACACCTAGAACCTTCTGTAGAGAACTCATTCCATACAGACCACCTAGGGAGGAGCTTAGGCCCCAGAGCCAACCCAGTAACTAGCTAGATAATATGAGAAGGGGTTATTAATTATTATTATTAATGTAATTAATCTCACCAGTAACTAGTTTGTCTGAGGAGGGGTTAATCTGACCAGTAACTAGTTTGTCTGAGGAGGGGTTAATCTGACCAGTAACTAGTTCATCTGAGGAGGGGTTAATCTGACCAGTAACTAGTTTGTCTGAGGAGGGGTTAATCTGACCAGTAACTAGTTCATCTGAGGAGGGGTTAATCTGACCAGTAACTAGTTCATCTGAGGAGGGGTTAATCTGACCAATGTTACATTGTGCTACAAGCAGGGTCTTATTAAGGGGTGTGGCTTTATGGTAATCAGAATGAAAGCAATTCAACAACAGATGTTCTCATTTTACATGCCCCTCTGAACTCTCAACAACCAGGGCAGAAGTGAACTATTCAACACAGTATAACATTCCCATATGGTAGGTGTATGCGTTTATACTGCATATGTCACAAGAAGCCTCTGTATGATTCTTCACGTCTTCAGACTGCAGAATCCACAGAGACCAGGGCCAAGTTAAGATGCCTTGGTCTTCAGAATCCACAGAGACCAGGGCCAAGTTAAGATGCCTTGGTCTGCAGAATCCACAGAGACCAGGGCCAAGTTAAGATGCCTTGGTCTTCAGAATCCACAGAGACCAGGGCCAAGTTAAGATGCCTTGGTCTTCAGAATCCACAGAGACCAGGGCCAAGTTAAGATGCCTTGGTCTGCAGAATCCACAGAGACCAGGGCCAAGTTAAGATGCGATGCAGTTCTATGAAGGAATCCTCCTTCCATCCATGTCTTGCTTCGCTCCTGTGAATCCCCCTCCTCTCATAGATAGTCTGAGTACTTCCGGGGGTTCAGGGTGTTGGCTGACTGGATGCTAGCAGTCTGTTAGCAGAGTGTTGTAGAGTAGATGGCTGCTAGCAGTCTGTTAGCAGAGTGCTGTAGAGTAGATGGATACTAGCAGTCTGTTAGCAGAGTGCTGTAGAGTAGATGGATACTAGCAGTCTGTTAGCATAGTGTTGTAGAGTAGATGGATGCTAGCAGTCTGTTAGCAGAGTGTTGTAGAGTAGATGGATGCTAGCAGTCTGTTAGCATAGTGTTGTAGAGTAGATGGATGCTAGCAGTCTGTTAGCATAGTGTTGTAGAGTAGATGGCTGCTAGCAGTCTGTTAGCAGAGTGCTGTAGAGTAGATGGATGCTAGCAGTCTGTTAGCATAGTGTTGTAGAGTAGATGGATGCTAGCAGTCTGTTAGCATAGTGTTGTAGAGTAGATGGCTGCTAGCAGTCTGTTAGCAGAGTGCTGTAGAGTAGATGGATGCTAGCAGTCTGTTAGCATAGTGTTGTAGAGTAGATGGATGCTAGCAGTCTGTTAGCATAGTGTTGTAGAGTAGATGGATGCTAGCAGTCTGTTAGCATAGTGTTGTAGAGTAGATGGATGCTAGCAGTCTGTTAGCATAGTGTTGTAGAGTAGATGGATGCTAGCAGTCTGTTAGCATAGTGCTGTAGAGTAGATGGCTGCTAGCAGTCTGTTAGCAGAGTGCTGTAGAGTAGATGGATGCTAGCAGTCTGTTAGCATAGTGTTGTAGAGTAGATGGATGCTAGCAGTCTGTTAGCATAGTGTTGTAGAGTAGATGGATGCTAGCAGTCTGTTAGCATAGTGTTGTAGAGTAGATGGATGCTAGCAGTCTGTTAGCAGAGTGTTGTAGAGTAGATGGATGCTAGCAGTCTGTTAGCAGAGTGTTGTAGAGTAGATGGATGCTAGCAGTCTGTTAGCATAGTGTTGTAGAGTAGATGGATGCTAGCAGTCTGTTAGCATAGTGCTGTAGAGTAGATGGATGCTAGCAGTCTGTTAGCATAGTGTTGTAGAGTAGATGGATGCTAGCAGTCTGTTAGCATAGTGCTGTAGAGTAGATGGATGCTAGCAGTCTGTTAGCATAGTGTTGTAGAGTAGATGGATGCTAGCAGTCTGTTAGCAGAGTGCTGTAGAGTAGATGGATACTAGCGGTCTGTTAGCATAGTGCTGTAGAGTAGATGGATGCTAGCAGTCTGTTAGCAGAGTGCTGTAGAGTAGATGGATACTAGCGGTCTGGTCTGTTAGTGGAGCAGAGTGCGTTAGCTAGATGTTGGAGCCCATCCTGCCAGAGAAGAGGGGTGGAGGAGGGGGAGGTGTGGCGCGGGGGGGTGGGGCAGCCCCCCCAGGGAGTGGATCAGGGGGAGGGAGAGGGGCATGGCATGGTGGTGCGTTGCCCCCGGGAGCATCGCCCCTAACACCACCTGATCAATAGCAGCAGGGTCCGCAGAAACAGTCGGGGAGGGGGGGTTGACACCCAGGAGGTCGTTGCTGTCGGTTACCATGGGGTTGCTGACCCGGATGCACTTCTCCTTATGAGCCTTGAGCATGTTGGAGAAACGGAACCTCTGACCACACACCTCGCAGGGGTACGGCTTCTCCCCCGTATGGGTCCGACGGTGACGCTTCATGTTGGGACGACTGGTGAAACTCTTCCCACAGATCTCACAGATATACGGCTTCTCTCCTGGGAGGGAGGGAGGGAGGGAGGTAGGGAGGGAGGGAGGGAGGGAGAACAGAGAACAAAAAGCCCTAGTATGAGACACTAAGTTAAACAAAACGGAAACATAAGTCACGACAACCACAAATGACAGCTATCTAGAGCTAACAGTCAGTATCTGGATAATATGTGTGAAATGCTTGATAATGTATGTGATGTTGTGCCCACTGTGACTATTAAAACCTACCCAGAAACCGTGGATAGACGGCAGCATTCGCGCAAATCTGAAAGCGCGAACCACCGCATTGAACCATGGTAAGGTGACTGGGAATATGGCAGAATACAAAACAGTGTAGCTACTCACTCCGCAAGGCAGTTAAACTGGCAAAACATCAGTATGACATCTTGCTCCCAGACAAGCTAAACACCTTCTTCGCCCGCTTTGAGGATAACACAGTGCCACTGACGAGGCCCACTACCAAGGACTGTGGCCTCTCCTTCTCCATGGCCGACGTGATTAAGATGTTTAAGCATGTTAACCCCTGCAAGGCTGCCGGCCCAGACGGCATCCCTAGCCGCGTCCTCAGAGCATGCGCAGACCAGCTGGCTGGTGTGTTTATGGACATATTCAATCTCTCCCTTTCCCAGTCTGCTGTTCCCACATGCTTCAAGATGGCCACCATTGTCCCTGTACCCAAGAAAGCAAAGGTAACTGAACTAAATGACTATCGCCCCGTAGCACTCACCTCTGTCATCATAAAGTGCTTTGGGAGACTAGTCAAGGATCATATCACCTCTACCTTACCTGTCACCCTAGACCAACTTTGCTTACTGCCCCAACAGATCCACAGACGATGCAATCGCCATCACACTGCACACTGCCCTATCCCATCTGGACAAGAGGAATACCTATGTAAGAATGCTGTTCATTGACTATAGCTCAGCATTCAACACAATAGTACCCTCCAAGCTCATCATTAAGCTCGAGGCCCTGGGTCTGAACCCCGCCCTGTGCAACTGGGTCCTGGACTTCCTGAAGGGCTGCCCCCAGGTGGTGAAGGTAGGAAACAACATCTCCACTTCGCTGATCCTCAACACTAGGGCCCCACAAGTATGCGTGCTCAGCCCCCTCCTGTACTTCCTGTTCACCCATGACTGCGTGGCCAAGCACGCCTCCAACTCAATCATCAAGTTTGCAGACGACACAACAGTAGTAGGCTTGATTACCAACAATGACGAGACAGCCTACAGGGAGGAGGTGAGGGCTCTGGGAGTGTGGTGCCAGGTAAATAACCTCTCACTCAACATCAACAAAACAAAGGAGATGATCGTGGACTTCAGGAAACAGAAGAGGGTGCACCCCCCTATCCACATCGACGGGACCGCAGTGGAGAAGGTGGAAAGCTTCAAGTTCCTTGGCGTACACATCGCCGACAAACTGAAATGGTCCACCCACGCAGACAGTGTGGTGAAGAAGGCGCAACAGAGCCTCTTCAACCTCAGGAGGCCGAAGAAATTCGACTTAGCACCTAAAACCCTCACAAACTTTTACAGATGCACAATTGAGAGCATCCTGTCGGGCTGTATCACCGCCTGGTACGGCAACTGCACCGCCCGCAACCGCAGGGCTCTCCAGAGGGTGGTGCGGTCTGCCGAACGCATTACCGGGGGCAAACTACCCGCCCTCCAAGACACATACAGCACCCGATGTCACAGGAAGGCCAAAAAGATCATCAAGGACATCAACCACCCGAGCCACTGCCTGTTCACCCCGCTATCATCCAGAAGGCGAGGTCAGTACAGGTGTGTCAAAGCTGGGACCGAGAGAATGAAAAACAGCTTCTATCTCAAGGCCATCAGACTGTTAAATAACCATCACTAGCACATTAGATGCTGCTGCTGCTGCCTATTGAAATCATTGGCCACTTTAAGGAATGCAACACTAGTCACTTTAATAATGTTTACATATCTTGCACTACTTATCTCATATGTATATACTGCATTCTATTCTATAATATTCTACTGTATCTTAGTCCATGCCGCTCTGTCATTGCTTGTCCATATATGTATATATTCTTAAATCCCATTCCTTACTAGTTTTGTGTGTATTGGGTATATTCGGCCTTCCCAAGTTCTCTCATGTCACCCCGCTCCTCCGCACACTCCACTGGCTTCCAGTTGAGGCTCGCATCTACTACAAGACCATGGTGCTTGCCTACGGAGCTGTGAGGGGAACGGCACCTCCTTACCTTCAGGCTCTGATCAGACCCTACACCCAAACGAGGGCACTACGTTCATCCAACTCTGGCCTGCTAGCTCCCCTACCTCTACGGAAGCACAGTTCACACTCAGCCCAGTCAAAACTGTTCGCTGCTCTGGCACCCCAATGGTGGAACAAGCTCCCTCACGACGCCAGGACAGCGGAGTCACTGACCACCTTCCGGAGACATTTGAAACCCTACCTCTTTAAGGAATACCTGGAATAGTATAAAGTAATCCTTCTACCCCCCCTCCCATTAAAAATAATAATAATAAAAAATAAATTTAAAAAAGGTGGTTGTCCCACTGGCTATCATAAGTTGAATGCACCAATTTGTAAGTTGTCTGGATAAGAGCGTCTGCTAAATGATGTAAATGTATATGTTGTGAAATTGTTAGATATTACTGCACTGTCGGAGCTAGAAGCACAAGCATTTCCCTACACCCGCTATAACATCTGCTAAACAAGTGTATGTGACAAATAACATTTGATTTGATTTTGATATCAACATGTTTTCTGGGTGACCTAAATATTGACTGTCTTTCATCACGCTGCCCACCCAAGAAAAAGCTTCAAACTGTAACCAGTGGCTGCAACCTGGTTCAGGTTATCTGTCAACCTACCAGGGTATTTATAAACAGCAGAGGAATGAAATCATCCACATGTATTGATCACATCTTTACTAATGCTGAAGAAGTCTGCTCTAAAGCATGTGGTGACACAGGGTTTGGATTTAATTGCTGATTCTGGATCTGAGGGAGCAGGAGGACACAAAGGCAGGAAGTCATCGTGAAAGAAAAACAGGACCTTCGCCTTCAACACCAGCATCAGCAGAGCCTGGGAGGTGGAGCCTGGGAAATTACTAGAACGTGAGGCTGAGGCCGAGGGAAGTGCAGTGAAACATGAACTTCTACCAACCCCTGGAAGATGACCTGAGCAACAAGGACTCAGGATTTGGGGAGGGGGAGTCCAGTATGGACCAGATGTAACCGGTTTTGAGGGAGGAGTTGTGAATATGACAGTATACAGTAATTGTTTAAGGGTTGTTTTGCTTAGAGTAGCTTTTGGTTATTATTTTTGCGGTTTCTCTACTGTTGTTTTTTAGTTCAACTTTTTTGGAACATTGTTGTTGGGGTTGAAGTCTGTTACTTCTTCTGTTGTTGGGGTTGAAGTCTGTTACTTCTTCTGTTGTTGGGGTTGAAGTCTGTTACTTCTTCTGTTGTTGGGGTTGAAGTCTGTTACTTCTTCTGTTGTTGGGGTTGAAGTCTGTTAGTTCTTCTGTTGTTGGGGTTGAAGTCTGTTACTTCTTCTGTTGTTGGGGTTGAAGTCTGTTAGTTCTTCTGTTGTTGGGGTTGAAGTCTGTTACTTCTTCTGTTGTTGGGGTTGAAGTCTGTTACTTCTTCTGTTGTTGGGGTTGAAGTCTGTTACTTCTTCTGTTGTTGGGGTTGAAGTCTGTTACTTCTTCTGTTGTTGGGGTTGAAGTCTGTTACTTCTTCTGTTGTTGGGGTTGAAGTCTGTTACTTCTTCTGTTGTTGGGGTTGAAGTCTGTTACTTCTTCTGTTGTTGGGGTTGAAGTCTGTTACTTCTTCTGTTGTTGGGGTTGAAGTCTGTTACTTCTTCTGTTGTTGGGGTTGAAGTATGTTACTTCTTCTGTTGTTGGGGTTGAAGTCTGTTACTTCTTCTGTTGTTGGGGTTGAAGTCTGTTACTTCTTCTGTTGTTGGGGTTGAAGTCTGTTACTTCTTCTGTTGTTGGGGTTGAAGTCTGTTACTTCTTCTGTTGTTGGGGTTGAAGTCTGTTACTTCTTCTGTTGTTGGGGTTGAAGTCTGTTACTTCTTCTGTTGTTGGGGTTGAAGTCTGTTACTTCTTCTGTTGTTGGGGTTGAAGTCTGTTACTTCTTCTGTTGTTGGGGTTGAAGTCTGTTACTTCTTCTGTTGTTGGGGTTGAAGTCTGTTACTTCTTCTGTTGTTGGGGTTGAAGTCTGTTACTTCTTCTGTTGTTGGGGTTGAAGTCTGTTACTTCTTCTGTTGTTGGGGTTGAAGTCTGTTACTTCTTCTGTTGTTGGGGTTGAAGTCTGTTACTTCTTCTGTTGTTGGGGTTGAAGTCTGTTACTTCTTCTGTTGTTGGGGTTGAAGTCTGTTACTTCTTCTGTTGTTGGGGTTGAAGTCTGTTACTTCTTCTGTTGTTGGGGTTGAAGTCTGTTACTTCTTCTGAAATCTTCTAAGACATCAGTTAGAGGTAAACCTCTGTTCTTTACCCACAGGGGCAGGGACATATTTTGTTTTTAGGAGGAACAGGGTTGGGTTTCCTCTAGGTTGGGAGTCAGGATATTTTGGGGATAGTAGACTTATTATAAAGGGCTTTGCTTGAATAAAAAAAGGCAGTGGATTTCCCCATGGGGACATTTCTTGGGGTATAGAAATGTCTTAGGATGTTAGGCTACACCTTTACCATTACGCTGAAGGGTTTGTAACACTCGTAAAACTAATATTTATTCAATGATATTCAATGATAACAGTTGCCGAGCTGAGAAAGTATCGAATTGCCGTTTTATACAGTTGAAGTCGAGGTTAGTCAAGGTAATTGAGGTATTTACATACCTCAATTACCTCAACTTACCTCAAGTACTGTACGGTATGTACAGATGAAGGCGGAAGTTTACAGACACCTTAGCCAAGTACCTGACCTTTAATCCTAGTACAAATTCCCTGTCTTAGGTCAGTTAGGATCACCACTTTATTTTAAGAATGTGAAATGTCAGAATAATAGTAGAGAGAATGATTTATTTCAGCTTTTCTTTCTTTCATCACATTCCCAGTGGGTCAGAAGTTTACATACACTCAATTAGTATTTGGTAGCATTGCCTTTAAATTGTTTAACTTGGGTCAAACATTTCGGGTAGCCTTCCACAAGCTTCCCACAATAAGTTGGGTGAATTTTGGCCCATTCCATCTGACAGAGCTGGTGTAACTGAGTCAGGTTTGTAGGCCTCCTTGCTTGCACATGCTTTTTCAGTTCTCCCCACAAATGTTCTATAGGGTTGAGGTCAGGGCTTTGTGATGGCCACTCCAATACCTTGACTTCGTTGTCCTTAAGCCATTTTGCCACAACTTTAGAAGTATGCTTGGGGTCATTGTCCATTTGGAAGACCCATTTGCGACCAAGCTTTAACTTCCTGACTGAGGGTAGTGCGTACGGCCCAGTACATCACTGGGGCCAAGCTCCCTGCCATCCAGGACCTCTATACCAGGCGGTGTCAGAGGAAGGCCCTCAAAATTGTCAAAGACTCCAGCCACCCTAGTCATAGACTGTTCTCTCTGCCACCGCACGGCAAGCGGTACCGGAGTGCCAAGTCTAGGTCCAAAAGACTTCTCAACAGCTTCTACCCCCAAGCCATAAGACTCCTGAACAGCTAATCATGGCTACCCGGACTATTTGCACTGCCCCCCCACCCCATCCTTTTTACGCTGCTGCTACTCTGTTAATTATTTATGCATAGTCACTTTAACTCTACCCACATGTACATATTACCTCAACTACCTCAACTAGCCGGTGCCCCCGCACATTGACTCTGCAACGGTACCCCCCTGTATATATAGCCTCCCTACTGTTACTTTATTTTACTTCTGCTCTTTTTTTCTCAACACTTTTTTTGTTGTTGTTTTATTTTTAAAAATAAATGCACTGTTGGTTAAGGGCTGTAAGTAAGCATTTCACTGTAATGTCTGCACCTGTTGTATTCGGCGCATGTGATCAATAAAATTTGATTTGATTTGATTTGATGTCTTGAGATGTTGCTTCAATATATCCACATATTTTCCTTCCTCATGATGCCATCTATTTTGTGAAGTGCACCAGTCCCTCCTGCAGCAAAGCACCCCCACAGCATGATGCTGCCACCCCCGTGCTTAACTGTTGGGATTGGTGTTCTTTCGGCTTGCAAGCCTTCCCCTTTTTCCTCCAAACATAACGATGGTCATTATGGCCAAACAGTTCTATTTTTGTTTCATCAGACCAGAGGACATTTCTCCAAAAAAAATACGATCTTATTCTCCATGTGCAGTTGCAAACCGTAGTCTGGCTTTTTTATGGCAGTTTTGGAGCAATGGCTTCTTCCTTGCTGAGCGGCCTTTCAGGTTATGTCGATATAGGACTCGTTTTACTGTGGATGTAGATACTTTTGTACCTGTTTCCTCCAGCATCTTCAAAGTCCTTTGCTGTTGTTCTGGGATTGATTTGCACTTTTTGCACCAAAGTACGTTCATCTCTAGGAGACAGAACGCGTCTCCTTCCTGAGCGGTATGATGGCTGCGTGGTCCCATGGTGTTTATACTTGCGTACTATTGTTTGTACAGATGAACGTGGTACCTTCAGGCGTTTGGAAATTGCTCCCAAGGATGAACCAGACTTGTGGAGGTCTACAATTATGTTTCTGATTTCTTTTGATTTTCCATTGATGTCAAGCAAAGAGGCACTGAGTTTGAAGGTAGGCCTTGAAATACATCCACAGGTACACCTCCAATTGACTCAAATGATGTCAATTAGCCTATCAGAAGCTTCTAAAGCCATGACATCATTTTCCAAGCTGTTTAAAGGCACAGTCAACTTAGTGTATGTAAACTTCTGACCCACTGGAATTGTGATACAGTGAATTATAAGTGAAATAATCTGTCTGTAAACAATTGTTGGAAAAATTACATTTTCCTAACCGACTTGCCAAAACTATAGTTTGTTAACAAGAAATGTGTGGAGTGGTTGAAAAACAAGTTTTAATGACTCCAACCTAAGTTTATGTAAACTTCCGACTTCACCTGTATCTATTCACCCCCTTTGCTATGAAGCCCCTAAATAAGATCTGGTGCAACCAATTACCTTCAGAAGTAACATAATTAGTTATATAAGGTCCACCTGTGTGCAATCTAAGGTTCACATGATCTCAGTATATATACACCTGTTCTGAAAGGCCCCAGAGAGTACAGAACTACAAGACGTCTCGCTGAGTGGTTTTTAATAAAGGTTTCTGTCGGCTGCCGAGTGTGAATCCAGCGTGATTGGTATCAGCGGGTCGGGACCGGTAATAGGCCTGAAGCAGGGGTAACCTTCGCTCAATAATCTCAAGGGATGAGTCCGGCAAGCAGTATCCACATCCATCAGATGTAATAGCCATATCTAGGAAAACCAAAGTTCTAAAGGCTGGGCCTAATATATCAAATAACATTTATTTATAAAGCCCTTTTTACATCAGCAGATGTCACAAAATGCTTATACAGAAACCCAGCCTAAAACCCCAAACAGCAAGTATATAATCGTGTATAAGAGGTCATACAATAAGTTTTGTAGTGATTCATATGTTGAAGATGTGGAGTATATTAGCTGGTCTGTGGTGTGTAATGAGGTCTGTGGTGTGTAATGAGGAGCAACAAGACGATGCACTGGACACATTTATGAAATTGCTTATTGCAGTTACTAATAAGCATTGATGAGGAATTTAAAAATGGTTTGGTTGAGAGGAATGAGGGAAAGGAATGGCTGCACAGCTGATCGTCCAACGTACTGCAAATTGAGAAATCATGCGACTAAACTAAATAAAAAGAAGAAGAAACTCCACTATTATATAAATAATGATAGTAAAAGGCTTTGGAGCACCTTAAATTAAATCTTGGGCAAAAAGGCGAAGTCGGCTCCATCCTTCATTGAATCAGATGGCTCATTCATCACATTGGCAAGATTTAGGCATGACAACAACTAATCCATGCATAACTGACCAAATTATGAAAGACAAGCATTGTAATTCTGAATTCCGTAAAGTGAGTGTGGAAGAGGTGAAAAAATGATTGTTGTATATTATATATTATATTATATATATTAAATATTATTGTCTATCAACAATGACAAGCCACGTGGGTCTGACAGCTTGGACGGAAAATTACTGAAGATGATAGCAGACGATATTGCCACTCCTATTTGCCATCTCTTTATCTAAGCCTCCAGGAAAGTGTGCCCCCTCAGGCCTGGAGGGAAGGAAATGTCATTCCGCTACCCAATAATAGTAAAGCCCCCTTTACTGGCTCAAACAGCAGACTAATCACTGTTACCAACCACTAGTAAACATTTTGAAAACAATTTGTTTTACCAGACACAATGCTATTTTACAGTAAATAAATTGAAAACAGACTTTCAGCACACTTATAGGGAAGGACATTCAACAAACACAGCACTTAACTCTGTAGCTCAATTGGTAGAGCATGGCGCTTGTAACGCCACCTCTTTAAGGAATACCTGGGATAGGATAAAGTAATCCTTCACCCCCCCTTACCCCACCCCCAAAAAAATAAATTATATATATATATTGTAAAGTGGTTGTCCCACTGGCTATCATAAGGTGAATGCACCAATTTGTAAGTCGCTCTGGATAAGAGCGTCTGCTAAATGACGAAAATGTAAATGTAAATAGTAGTGGGTTCGATCCCTGGGACCACCCATACGTAAAAATTTATGCGCACATGACTTTAAGTCGCTTTGGATAAAAGTGTCTGCTAAATGGCATATTATTATTATTATTATTAACACAAATGACTGATGATTGGCTGAGAGAAATGGATGATAAAAAGATTGTGGGAGCTATTTTGTTAGACTTCAGTGCAGCTTTTGACATTATCGATCATAATCTGCTGCTGGAAACGTATGTGTTATGGCTTTACACCCCCGCTATATTGTTGAACAGAACACAGAGGGTGTTCAATAATGGAAGCCTCTCCAACATAATCCAGGTAGAATCAGGAATTCCCCAGGGCAGCTGTCTAGGCCCCTTACTTTTTTCAATCTTTACTAATGACCTGCCACTGGCTCTGAGTAAAGACTGTGTGTCTATGTATGCTGATGACTCAACACTATACACGTCAGCTACTACAGCAAGTGAAATCCCAGTGTAGCTCAGTTGGTAGAGCATGGCGCTTGCAACGCCAGGGTTGTGGGTTCAATTCCCACAGGGGGCCAGGGGGGCCAGTATGAAAATGTATGCACTCACTAACTGTAAGTCGCTCTGGATAAGAGCGTCTGCTAAATGACGTAAATGTAAATCACTGCAACACTCGGGAGGTGAAGCCAGTGTGTCTATGTATGCGGATGACTCAACACTATACATGTCAGCTACTACAGCGACTGAAATGACAGCACACTTAACAAAGAGCTGCAGTCAGTTTCAGAATAGGTGGCAAGAAATAAGTTAGTCCTAAATATTTATAAAACTAAAAGCATTACATTTGGGACATATCATTCACTAAACCTCAAATAAATATTGTAATGAATAATGTGGAAATTGAGCAAGTTGAGGTGACTAAACTGCTTTGAGTAACCCTGGATTGTAAACTGTCATGGTCAAAACATATTGATACAACAGTAGCTAAGATAGGGAGAAGTCTGTCTATAATAAAGTGCTGCTCTGCATTCTTTGACAAAACAAGTCCTACAGAATAAAGCAGCACGGCTGGCCCTTAAATGTACACAGAGAGCTAACATTAATAATATGCATGTCTATCTCTCCTGGCTCAAAGTAGAGGAGAGATTGACTTCATCACTACTTGTATTTGTGAGAAGTATTGATATGTTGAATGCATCAAGCTGTCTGTTTAAACTACTAGCACACAGCTCAGACACCCATGCATACCCCACAAGACATGCCACCAGAGGTCTCTTCACAGTCCCCAAGTCCAGAACAGACTATGGGAGGCGCACAGTACTACATAGAGCCATGACTACATGGAACTCTATTCCACATCAGGTAACTGATGCAAGCAGTAAAATCAGATTTAAAAAACTGATAAAAATACACCTTATGGAACAGCGGGGACTGTGAAGCAACACAAACACACAATAACATACGCACTATACACACACGTACACATGGATTTTTTGTTATAGATATGTGGTAGTAGTGGCCTGAGGGCACACACTTAATATGTTGTGAAATCTGTTATGAATGTATTGTAATGTTTTTAAAATGTATAACTGCCTTAATTTTGCTGGACCCCAGGAAGAGTAGCTGCTGCCTTGGCAGGAACTAATGGGGATCCATAATAAACCCCAGGAAGAGTAGCTGCTGCCTTGGCAGGAACTAATGGGGCTCCATAATAAACCCCAGGAAGAGTAGCTGCTGCCTTGGCAGGAACTAATGGGGATCCATAATAAACCCCAGGAAGAGTAGCTGCTGCCTTGGCAGGAACTAATGGGGCTCCATAATAAACCCCAGGAAGAGTAGCTGCTGTCATGGCTGGAACTAATGGGGCTCCATAATAAACCCCAGGAAGAGTAGCTGCTGCCTTGGCAGGAACTAATGGGGATCCATAATAAACCCCAGGAAGAGTAGCTGCTGCCTTGGCAGGAACTAATGGGGATCCATAATAAACCCCAGGAAGAGTATCTGCTGCCATGGCAGGAACGAATGGGGATCCATAATAAACCCCAGGAAGAGTAGCTGCTGTCATGGCTGGAACTAATGGGGCTCCATAATAAACCCCAGGAAGAGTAGCTGCTGCCTTGGCAGGAACTAATGGGGATCCATAATAAACCCCAGGAAGAGTAGCTGCTGCCTTGGCAGGAACTAATGGGGATCCATAATAAACCCCAGGAAGAGTAGCTGCTGCCTTGGCAGGAACTAATGGGGATCCATAATAAACCACAGGAAGAGTAGCTGCTGCCTTGGCAGGAACTAATGGGGATCCATAATAAACCCCAGGAAGAGTAGCTGCTGTCATGGCTGGAACTAATGGGGATCCATAATAAACCCCAGGAAGAGTAGCTGCTGCCTTGGCAGGAACTAATGGGGATCCATAATAAACCCCAGGAAGAGTAGCTGCTGCCTTGGCAGGAACTAATGGGGATCCATAATAAACCCCAGGAAGAGTAGCTGCTGCCATGGCAGGAACTAATGGGGATCCATAATAAACCCCAGGAAGAGTAGCTGCTGCCTTGGCAGGAACTAATGGGGATCCATAATAAACCCCAGGAAGAGTAGCTGCTGCCTTGGCAGGAACTAATGGGGATCCATAATAAACCCCAGGAAGAGTAGCTGCTGCCATGGCAGGAACTAATGGGGATCCATAATAAACCCCAGGAAGAGTAGCTGCTGCCTTGGCAGGAACTAATGGGGATCCATAATAAACCCCAGGAAGAGTAGCTGCTGCCTTGGCTGGAACTAATGGGGATCCATAATAAACCCCAGGAAGAGTAGCTGCTGCCTTGGCAGGAACTAATGGGGATCCATCATAAACCCCAGGAAGAGTAGCTGCTGCCTTGGCAGGAACTAATGGGGATCCATAATAAACCCCAGGAAGAGTAGCTGCTGCCTTGGCAGGAACTACTGGGGATCCATAATAAACCCCAGGAAGAGTAGCTGCTGCCTCGGCAGGAACTAATGGGGATCCATAATAAACCCCAGGAAGAGTAGCTGCTGCCTCGGCAGGAACTAATGGGGATCCATAATAAACCCCAGGAAGAGTAGCTGCTGCCTCGGCAGGAACTAATGGGGATCCATAATAAACCCCAGGAAGAGTACTTGCTGCCTCGGCAGGAACTAATGGGGATCCATAATAAACCCCAGGAAGAGTAGCTGCTGCCTCGGCAGGAACTAATGGGGATCCATAATAAACCCCAGGAAGAGTAGCTGCTGCCTCGGCAAGAACTAATGGGGATCCATAATAAACCCCAGGAAGAGTAGCTGCTGCCTCGGCAGGAACTAATGGGGATCCATAATAAACCCCAGGAAGAGTAGCTGCTGCCTCGGCAGGAACTAATGGGGATCCATAATAAACCCCAGGAAGAGTAGCTGCTGCCTAGGCAGAAACTAATGGGGATCCATAATAAACCCCAGGAAGAGTAGCTGCTGCCTTGGCAGGAACTAATGGGGATCCATAATAAACCCCAGGAAGAGTAGCTGCTGCCTTGGCAGGAACTAATGGGGATCCATAATAAACCCCAGGAAGAGTAGCTGCTGCCTTGGCAGGAACTAATGGGGATCCATAATAAACCCCAGGAAGAGTAGCTGCTGCCTTGGCAGGAACTAATGGGGATCCATAATAAACCCCAGGAAGAGTAGCTGCTGCCTTGGCAGGAACTAATGGGGATCCATAATAAACCCCAGGAAGAGTAGCTGCTGCCTCGGCAGGAACTAATGGGGATCCATAATAAACCCCAGGAAGAGTACTTGCTGCCTCGGCAGGAACTAATGGGGATCCATAATAAACCCCAGGAAGAGTAGCTGCTGCCTCGGCAGGAACTAATGGGGATCCATAATAAACCCCAGGAAGAGTAGCTGCTGCCTTGGCAGTAACTAATGGGGCTCCATAATAAACCCCAGGAAGAGTAGCTGCTGCCTTGGCAGGAACTAATGGGGATCCATAATAAACCCCAGGAAGAGTAGCTGCTGCCTTGGCAGGAACTAATGGGGCTCCATAATAAACCCAAGGAAGAGTAGCTGCTGTCATGGCTGGAACTAATGGGGCTCCATAATAAACCCCAGGAAGAGTAGCTGCTGCCTTGGCAGGAACTAATGGGGATCCATAATAAACCCCAGGAAGAGTAGCTGCTGCCTTGGCAGGAACTAATGGGGATCCATTATAAACCCCAGGAAGAGTATCTGCTGCCATGGCAGGAACGAATGGGGATCCATAATAAACCCCAGGAAGAGTAGCTGCTGTCATGGCTGGAACTAATGGGGCTCCATAATAAACCCCAGGAAGAGTAGCTGCTGCCATGGCAGGAACGAATGGGGATCCATAATAAACCCCAGGAAGAGTAGCTGCTGTCATGGCTGGAACTAATGGGGCTCCATAATAAACCCCAGGAAGAGTAGCTGCTGCCTTGGCAGGAACTAATGGGGATCCATAATAAACCCCAGGAAGAGTAGCTGCTGCCTTGGCAGGAACTAATGGGGATCCATAATAAACCCCAGGAAGAGTAGCTGCTGTCATGGCTGGAACTAATGGGGATCCATAATAAACCCCAGGAAGAGTAGCTGCTGCCTTGGCAGGAACTAATGGGGATCCATAATAAACCCCAGGAAGAGTAGCTGCTGCCATGGCAGGAACTAATGGGGATCCATAATAAACCCCAGGAAGAGTAGCTGCTGCCTTGGCAGGAACTAATGGGGATCCATAATAAACCCCAGGAAGAGTAGCTGCTGCCATGGCAGGAACTAATGGGGATCCATAATAAACCCCAGGAAGAGTAGCTGCTGCCTTGGCAGGAACTAATGGGGATCCATAATAAACCCCAGGAAGAGTAGCTGCTGCCTTGGCAGGAACTAATGGGGATCCATAATAAACCCCAGGAAGAGTAGCTGCTGCCATGGCAGGAACTAATGGGGATCCATAATAAACCCCAGGAAGAGTAGCTGCTGCCTTGGCAGGAACTAATGGGGATCCATAATAAACCCCAGGAAGAGTAGCTGCTGCCTCGGCAGGAACTAATGGGGATCCATAATAAACCCCAGGAAGAGTAGCTGCTGCCTCGGCAGGAACTAATGGGGATCCATAATAAACCCCAGGAAGAGTAGCTGCTGCCTCGGCAGGAACTAATGGGGATCCATAATAAACCCCAGGAAGAGTAGCTGCTGCCTTGGCAGGAACTAATGGGGATCCATAATAAACCCCAGGAAGAGTAGCTGCTGCCTTGGCAGGAACTAATGGGGATCCATAATAAACCCCAGGAAGAGTAGCTGCTGCCTTGGCAGGAACTAATGGGGATCCATAATAAACCCCAGGAAGAGTAGCTGCTGCCTTGGCAGGAACTAATGGGGATCCATAATAAACCCCAGGAAGAGTAGCTGCTGCCTTGGCAGGAACTAATGGGGATCCATAATAAACCCCAGGAAGAGTAGCTG
This sequence comes from Coregonus lavaretus, assembly GCF_964263955.1. Lineage (NCBI taxonomy): Eukaryota > Metazoa > Chordata > Actinopteri > Salmoniformes > Salmonidae > Coregonus > Coregonus lavaretus. Next base: position 512,743 of record NC_139989.1, on the reverse strand, counting down.
CTGCCTTGGCAGGAACTAATGGGGATCCATAATAAACCCCAGGAAGAGTAGCTGCTGCCTTGGCAGGAACTAATGGGGATCCATAATAAACCCCAGGAAGAGTAGCTGCTGCCTTGGCAGGAACTAATGGGGATCCATAATAAACCCCAGGAAGAGTAGCTGCTGCCTTGGCAGGAACTAATGGGGATCCATAATAAACCCCAGGAAGAGTAGCTGCTGCCTTGGCAGGAACTAATGGGGCTCCATAATAAACCCCAGGAAGAGTAGCTGCTGCCTTGGCAGGAACTAATGGGGATCCATAATAAACCCCAGGAAGAGTAGCTGCTGCCTTGGCAGGAACTAATGGGGATCCATAATAAACCCCAGGAAGAGTAGCTGCTGCCTTGGCAGGAACTAATGGGGATCCATAATAAACCCCAGGAAGAGTAGCTGCTGCCTTGGCAGGAACTAATGGGGATCCATAATAAACCCCAGGAAGAGTAGCTGCTGCCTTGGCAGGAACTAATGGGGATCCATAATAAACCCCAGGAAGAGTAGCTGCTGCCTTGGCAGGAACTAATGGGGATCCATAATAAACCCCAGGAAGAGTAGCTGCTGCCTTGGCAGGAACTAATGGGGATCCATAATAAACCCCAGGAAGAGTAGCTGCTGCCTTGGCAGGAACTAATGGGGATCCATAATAAACCCCAGGAAGAGTAGCTGCTGCCATGGCAGGAACTAATGGGGATCCATAATAAACCCCAGGAAGAGTAGCTGCTGCCTTGGCAGGAACTAATGGGGCTCCATAATAAACCCCAGGAAGAGTAGCTGCTGCCTTGGCAGGAACTAATGGGGATCCATAATAAACCCCAGGAAGAGTAGCTGCTGCCTTGGCAGGAACTAATGGGGATCCATAATAAACCCCAGGAAGAGTAGCTGCTGTCATGGCTGGAACTAATGGGGATCCATAATAAACCCCAGGAAGAGTAGCTGCTGCCTTGGCAGGAACTAATGGGGATCCATAATAAACCCCAGGAAGAGTAGCTGCTGCCTCGGCAGGAACTAATGGGGATCCATAATAAACCCCAGGAAGAGTAGCTGCTGCCTTGGCAGTAACTAATGGGGCTCCATAATAAACCCCAGGAAGAGTAGCTGCTGCCTTGGCAGGAACTAATGGGGATCCATAATAAACCCCAGGAAGAGTAGCTGCTGCCTTGGCAGGAACTAATGGGGCTCCATAATAAACCCCAGGAAGAGTAGCTGCTGTCATGGCTGGAACTAATGGGGCTCCATAATAAACCCCAGGAAGAGTAGCTGCTGCCTTGGCAGGAACTAATGGGGATCCATAATAAACCCCAGGAAGAGTAGCTGCTGCCTTGGCAGGAACTAATGGGGATCCATTATAAACCCCAGGAAGAGTATCTGCTGCCATGGCAGGAACGAATGGGGATCCATAATAAACCCCAGGAAGAGTAGCTGCTGTCATGGCTGGAACTAATGGGGCTCCATAATAAACCCCAGGAAGAGTAGCTGCTGCCATGGCAGGAACGAATGGGGATCCATAATAAACCCCAGGAAGAGTAGCTGCTGTCATGGCTGGAACTAATGGGGCTCCATAATAAACCCCAGGAAGAGTAGCTGCTGCCTTGGCAGGAACTAATGGGGATCCATAATAAACCCCAGGAAGAGTAGCTGCTGCCTTGGCAGGAACTAATGGGGATCCATAATAAACCCCAGGAAGAGTAGCTGCTGTCATGGCTGGAACTAATGGGGATCCATAATAAACCCCAGGAAGAGTAGCTGCTGCCTTGGCAGGAACTAATGGGGATCCATAATAAACCCCAGGAAGAGTAGCTGCTGCCATGGCAGGAACTAATGGGGATCCATAATAAACCCCAGGAAGAGTAGCTGCTGCCTTGGCAGGAACTAATGGGGATCCATAATAAACCCCAGGAAGAGTAGCTGCTGCCATGGCAGGAACTAATGGGGATCCATAATAAACCCCAGGAAGAGTAGCTGCTGCCTTGGCAGGAACTAATGGGGATCCATAATAAACCCCAGGAAGAGTAGCTGCTGCCTTGGCAGGAACTAATGGGGATCCATAATAAACCCCAGGAAGAGTAGCTGCTGCCATGGCAGGAACTAATGGGGATCCATAATAAACCCCAGGAAGAGTAGCTGCTGCCTTGGCAGGAACTAATGGGGATCCATAATAAACCCCAGGAAGAGTAGCTGCTGCCTCGGCAGGAACTAATGGGGATCCATAATAAACCCCAGGAAGAGTAGCTGCTGCCTCGGCAGGAACTAATGGGGATCCATAATAAACCCCAGGAAGAGTAGCTGCTGCCTCGGCAGGAACTAATGGGGATCCATAATAAACCCCAGGAAGAGTAGCTGCTGCCTCGGCAGGAACTAATGGGGATCCATAATAAACCCCAGGAAGAGTAGCTGCTGCCTTGGCAGGAACTAATGGGGATCCATAATAAACCCCAGGAAGAGTAGCTGCTGCCTTGGCAGGAACTAATGGGGATCCATAATAAACCCCAGGAAGAGTAGCTGCTGCCTTGGCAGGAACTAATGGGGATCCATAATAAACCCCAGGAAGAGTAGCTGCTGCCTTGGCAGGAACTAATGGGGATCCATAATAAACCCCAGGAAGAGTAGCTGCTGCCTTGGCAGGAACTAATGGGGATCCATAATAAACCCCAGGAAGAGTAGCTGCTGCCTTGGCAGGAACTAATGGGGATCCATAATAAACCCCAGGAAGAGTAGCTGCTGCCTTGGCAGGAACTAATGGGGATCCATAATAAACCCCAGGAAGAGTAGCTGCTGCCTTGGCAGGAACTAATGGGGATCCATAATAAACCCCAGGAAGAGTAGCTGCTGCCTTGGCAGGAACTAATGGGGATCCATAATAAACCCCAGGAAGAGTAGCTGCTGCCTTGGCAGGAACTAATGGGGCTCCATAATAAACCCCAGGAAGAGTAGCTGCTGCCTTGGCAGGAACTAATGGGGATCCATAATAAACCCCAGGAAGAGTAGCTGCTGCCTTGGCAGGAACTAATGGGGATCCATAATAAACCCCAGGAAGAGTAGCTGCTGCCTTGGCAGGAACTAATGGGGATCCATAATAAACCCCAGGAAGAGTAGCTGCTGCCTTGGCAGGAACTAATGGGGATCCATAATAAACCCCAGGAAGAGTAGCTGCTGCCTTGGCAGGAACTAATGGGGCTCCATAATAAACCCCAGGAAGAGTAGCTGCTGCCTTGGCAGGAACTAATGGGGATCCATAATAAACCCCAGGAAGAGTAGCTGCTGCCTTGGCAGGAACTAATGGGGATCCATAATAAACCCCCAGGAAGAGTAGCTGCTGCCTTGGCAGGAACTAATGGGGATCCATAATAAACCCCAGGAAGAGTAGCTGCTGCCTTGGCAGGAACTAATGGGGATCCATAATAAACCCCAGGAAGAGTAGCTGCTGCCTTGGCAGGAACTAATGGGGATCCATAATAAACCCCAGGAAGAGTAGCTGCTGCCTTGGCAGGAACTAATGGGGATCCATAATAAACCCCAGGAAGAGTAGCTGCTGCCTTGGCAGGAACTAATGGGGATCCATAATAAACCCCAGGAAGAGTAGCTGCTGCCTTGGCAGGAACTAATGGGGATCCATAATAAACCCCAGGAAGAGTAGCTGCTGCCATGGCAGGAACTAATGGGGATCCATAATAAACCCCAGGAAGAGTAGCTGCTGCCTTGGCAGGAACTAATGGGGATCCATAATAAACCCCAGGAAGAGTAGCTGCTGCCTTGGCAGGAACTAATGGGGATCCATAATAAACCCCAGGAAGAGTAGCTGCTGCCTTGGCAGGAACTAATGGGGATCCATAATAAACCCCAGGAAGAGTAGCTGCTGTCATGGCTGGAACTAATGGGGATCCATAATAAACCCCAGGAAGAGTAGCTGCTGCCTTGGCAGGAACTAATGGGGATCCATAATAAACCCCAGGAAGAGTAGCTGCTGCCATGGCAGGAACTAATGGGGATCCATAATAAACCCCAGGAAGAGTAGCTGCTGCCTTGGCAGGAACTAATGGGGATCCATAATAAACCCCAGGAAGAGTAGCTGCTGCCATGGCAGGAACTAATGGGGATCCATAATAAACCCCAGGAAGAGTAGCTGCTGCCTTGGCAGGAACTAATGGGGATCCATAATAAACCCCAGGAAGAGTAGCTGCTGCCTTGGCAGGAACTAATGGGGATCCATAATAAACCCCAGGAAGAGTAGCTGCTGCCATGGCAGGAACTAATGGGGATCCATAATAAACCCCAGGAAGAGTAGCTGCTGCCTTGGCAGGAACTAATGGGGATCCATAATAAACCCCAGGAAGAGTAGCTGCTGCCTTGGCTGGAACTAATGGGGATCCATAATAAACCCCAGGAAGAGTAGCTGCTGCCTTGGCAGGAACTAATGGGGATCCATCATAAACCCCAGGAAGAGTAGCTGCTGCCTTGGCAGGAACTAATGGGGATCCATCATAAACCCCAGGAAGAGTAGCTGCTGCCTTGGCAGGAACTAATGGGGATCCATAATAAACCCCAGGAAGAGTAGCTTCTGCCTCGGCAGGAACTAATGGGGATCCATAATAAACCCCAGGAAGAGTAGCTGCTGCCTCGGCAGGAACTAATGGGGATCCATAATAAACCCCAGGAAGAGTAGCTGCTGCCTCGGCAGGAACTAATGGGGATCCATAATAAACCCCAGGAAGAGTACTTGCTGCCTCGGCAGGAACTAATGGGGATCCATAATAAACCCCAGGAAGAGTAGCTGCTGCCTCGGCAGGAACTAATGGGGATCCATAATAAACCCCAGGAAGAGTAGCTGCTGCCTCGGCAGGAACTAATGGGGATCCATAATAAACCCCAGGAAGAGTAGCTGCTGCCTCGGCAGGAACTAATGGGGATCCATAATAAACCCCAGGAAGAGTAGCTGCTGCCTCGGCAGGAACTAATGGGGATCCATAATAAACCCCAGGAAGAGTAGCTGCTGCCTCGGCAGGAACTAATGGGGATCCATAATAAACCCCAGGAAGAGTAGCTGCTGCCTTGGCAGGAACTAATGGGGATCCATAATAAACCCCAGGAAGAGTAGCTGCTGCCTTGGCAGGAACTAATGGGGATCCATAATAAACCCCAGGAAGAGTAGCTGCTGCCTTGGCAGGAACTAATGGGGATCCATAATAAACCCCAGGAAGAGTAGCTGCTGCCTTGGCAGGAACTAATGGGGATCCATAATAAACCCCAGGAAGAGTAGCTGCTGCCTTGGCAGGAACTAATGGGGATCCATAATAAACCCCAGGAAGAGTAGCTGCTGCCTTGGCAGGAACTAATGGGGATCCATAATAAACCCCAGGAAGAGTAGCTGCTGCCTTGGCAGGAACTAATGGGGATCCATAATAAACCCCAGGAAGAGTAGCTGCTGCCTTGGCAGGAACTAATGGGGATCCATAATAAACCCCAGGAAGAGTAGCTGCTGCCTTGGCAGGAACTAATGGGGATCCATAATAAACCCCAGGAAGAGTAGCTGCTGCCTTGGCAGGAACTAATGGGGATCCATAATAAACCCCAGGAAGAGTAGCTGCTGCCTTGGCAGGAACTAATGGGGATCCATAATAAACCCCAGGAAGAGTAGCTGCTGCCTTGGCAGGAACTAATGGGGCTCCATAATAAACCCCAGGAAGAGTAGCTGCTGCCTTGGCAGGAACTAATGGGGATCCATAATAAACCCCAGGAAGAGTAGCTGCTGCCTTGGCAGGAACTAATGGGGATCCATAATAAACCCCAGGAAGAGTAGCTGCTGCCTTGGCAGGAACTAATGGGGATCCATAATAAACCCCAGGAAGAGTAGCTGCTGCCTTGGCAGGAACTAATGGGGATCCATAATAAACCCCAGGAAGAGTAGCTGCTGCCTTGGCAGGAACTAATGGGGCTCCATAATAAACCCCAGGAAGAGTAGCTGCTGCCTTGGCAGGAACTAATGGGGATCCATAATAAACCCCAGGAAGAGTAGCTGCTGCCTTGGCAGGAACTAATGGGGATCCATAATAAACCCCAGGAAGAGTAGCTGCTGCCTTGGCAGGAACTAATGGGGATCCATAATAAACCCCAGGAAGAGTAGCTGCTGCCTTGGCAGGAACTAATGGGGATCCATAATAAACCCCAGGAAGAGTAGCTGCTGCCTTGGCAGGAACTAATGGGGATCCATAATAAACCCCAGGAAGAGTAGCTGCTGCCTTGGCAGGAACTAATGGGGATCCATAATAAACCCCAGGAAGAGTAGCTGCTGCCTTGGCAGGAACTAATGGGGATCCATAATAAACCCCAGGAAGAGTAGCTGCTGCCTTGGCAGGAACTAATGGGGATCCATAATAAACCCCAGGAAGAGTAGCTGCTGCCTTGGCAGGAACTAATGGGGATCCATAATAAACCCCAGGAAGAGTAGCTGCTGCCTTGGCAGGAACTAATGGGGATCCATAATAAACCCCAGGAAGAGTAGCTGCTGCCTTGGCAGGAACTAATGGGGATCCATAATAAACCCCAGGAAGAGTAGCTGCTGCCTTGGCAGGAACTAATGGGGATCCATAATAAACCCCAGGAAGAGTAGCTGCTGCCTTGGCAGGAACTAATGGGGATCCATAATAAACCCCAGGAAGAGTAGCTGCTGCCTTGGCAGGAACTAATGGGGATCCATAATAAACCCCAGGAAGAGTAGCTGCTGCCTTGGCAGGAACTAATGGGGATCCATAATAAACCCCAGGAAGAGTAGCTGCTGCCTTGGCAGGAACTAATGGAGATCCATAATAAACCCCAGGAAGAGTAGCTGCTGCCTTGGCAGGAACTAATGGGGTTCCATAATAAACCCCAGGAAACACGCTGTACTACATGGAACTCTATTCCACATCAAAAAACAGATAAAACGACACATTTTACATTTTTACATTTTTGTCATTTAGCAGATGCTCTTATTCAGAGTGACTTACAGTTAGTGCATTCATCTTAAGATGCTAGTTGGGACACATATCACAGGTGAGGGATTAATTAAGACACTTTCAGAAGATGGGCTCTGCTGTACTAGCTTCAGGGGGAAGCCAGGACAGATTAGAGCTGAGTGGGAGCAAAGAGGGAGGGCCAAGAAACCTGAGGTGGCAGAACGGAGTGCTCGGGTTGGGGTGTAGGGTGTGATCATAGCCTGAAGGTAGGGAGGGGCGGTTCCTCTTGCTGCTCCGTAGGTAAACACCATGGTCTTGTAGTGGATGCGAGCTTAAACTGGAAGCCAGTGGAGTGCGGAGGAGCGGGTGACAAAAGGTTGAAAACCAGGTGGGCTGCAGCGTTCTGGATAAGTTGCATGGGTGGGGAGCCCAGCCAACAGCGAGTTGCAATAGTCCAGACTGAAGACTGAAGATGACAAAGAGATCCAAGATGGCAGTGAGGTCGTGTTTTCTGTAAATATTATTATTATTTTTGTGAAGGATATACATACAGTGGGGAGAACAAGTATTTGATACACTGCCGATTTTACAGGTTTTCCTACTTACAAAGCATGTAGAGGTCTGTAATTTTTTATCATAGGTACACTTCAACTGTGAGAGACGGAAGTATTTGATCACCTACCAACCAGTAAGAATTCCGGCTCTCACAGACCTGTTAGTTTTTCTTTAAGAAGCCCTCCTGTTCTCCACTCATTACCTGTATTAACTGCACCTGTTTGAACTCGTTACCAGTATAAAAGACACCTGTCCACACACTCAATCAAACAGACTCCAACCTCTCCACAATGGCCAAGACCAGAGAGCTGTGTAAGGACATCAGGGATACAATTGTAGACCTGCACAAGGCTGGGATGGGCTACAGGACAATAGGCAAGCAGCTTGATGAGAAGGCAACAACTGTTGGTGCAATTATTAGAAAATGGAAGAAGTTCAAGATGACGGTCAATCACCCTCGGTCTGGGGCTCCATGCAAGATCTCACCTCATGGGGCATCAATGATCATGAGGAAGGTGAGGGATCAGCCCAGATCTACACGGCAGGACCTGGTCAATGACCTGAAGAGAGCTGGGACCACAGTCTCAAAGAAAACCTTTAGTAACACACTACGCCGTAATGGATTAAAATTCTGCAGCGCACGCAATGTCCCCCTGCTCAAGCCAGCGCATGTCCAGGCCCATCTGAAGTTTGCCAATGACCATCTGGATGATCCAGAGGAGGAATGGGAGGAGGTCATGTGATCTGATGAGACAAAAATAGAGCTTTTTGGTCTAAACTCCACTCGCCGTGTTTGGAGGAAGAAGAAGGATGAGTACAACCCCAGGAACACCATCCCAACCGTGAAGCATGGAGGTGGAAACATCATTCTTTGGGGATGCTTTTCTGCAAAGGGGACAGGACGACTGCACCGTATTGAGGGGAGGATGGATGGGGCCATGTATCGTGAGATCTTGGCCAACAACCTCCTTCCCTCAGTAAGAGCATTGAAGATGGGTCGTGGCTGGGTCTTCCAGCATGACAACGACCCAAAACACACAGCCAGGGCAACTAAGGAGTGGCTCCGTAAGAAGCATCTCAAGGTCCTGGAGTGGTCTAGCCAGTCTCCAGACCTGAACCCAATAGAACATCTTTGGAGGGAGCTGAAAGTCCGTATTGCCCAGCGACAGCCCCGAAACCTGAAGGATCTGGAGAAGGTCTGAATGGAGGAGTGAGCCAAAATCCCTGCTGCAGTGTGTGCAAATCTGGTCAAGACCTACAGGAAACGTATGATCTCTGTAATTGCAAACAAAGGTTTCTGTACCAAATATTAAGTTCTTATTTTCTGATGTATCAAATACTTATGTCATGCAATAAAATGCAAATTAATTACTTAAAAATCATACAATGTGATTTTCTGGATTTTTGTTTCTATGATAAAAATTACAGACCTCTACATGCTTTGTAAGTAGGAAAACCTGCAAAATCGGAAGTGTATAAAATACTTGTTCTCCCCACTGTACATATACAGGCCCGTCTGAAGTTTGCCAATGAACATCTGAATTATTCAGAGGAGAACTGGGTGAAAGTGTTGTGGTCAGATGAGACCAAAATGGAGCTCTTTGGTATCAACTCAACTCGCCGTGTTTGGAGGAGGAGGAATGCTGCCTATGACCCCAAGAACACCATCCCCACCATCAAACATGGAGGTGGAAACATTATGCTTTGGGGGTGTTTTTCTGCTAAGGGGACAGGACAACTTCACCGCATCAAAGGGACGATGGACGGGGCCATGTACCGTCAAATCTAGGGTGAGAACCTCCTTCCCTCAGCCAGGGCATTGAAAATGGGTCGTGGATGGATATTCCAGCATGACAATGACCCAAAACAAACGGCCAAGGCAACAAAGGAGTGGCTCAAGAAGAAGCACATTAAGGTCCTGGAGTGGCCTAGCCAGTCTCCAGACCTTAATCCCATAGAAAATCTGAGGGAGCTGAAGGTTCGAGTTGCCAAAAGTCAGGCTCGAAACCTTAATGACTTGGAGAAGATCTGCAAAGAGGAGTGGGACAAAATCCCTCCTGAGATGTTTGCAAACCTGGTGGCCAACTACAAGAAACGTCTGACCTCTGTGATTGCCAACAAGGGTTTTGCCACCAAGTACTAAGTCATGTTTTGCAGAGGGGTCAAAATACTTATTTCCCTCGTTAAAATGCAAATCAATTTATAACATTTTTGACATGCGTTTTTCTGGATTTTTTTGTTGTTATTCTGTCTCTGACTGTTCAAATTAACCTACCATTAAAATTATAGACTGATCATTTCTTTGTCAGTGGGCAAACGTACAAAATCAGCAGGGGATCAAATGCTTTTTTCCCTCACTGTATATATTTCTCAATTTTACTTTTCATTCTTTAACTAAATATACTTTCTTGCAACCCGCCTCACCCAACGTGGAAAGGATTCTATTATTTCTTTATAACTTTTATCAAGAACCTTAAGCTGAAACTAGTTTAGCTGCAACCGAATGGCTGTGGTAGCCAGCTAGCTAGCTACTTGCTATTAGCCACCGTTAGCGTCTTCACCATTGTCCGTGGCCTGCACTACCCACCAGCCAGCACTAGCTCTAGCCTGGACAATTTGTCGGCCAGTCTGCACAGCGTGCTATCAACCCAGAGCATATCGGATTTTCTGCCGGAATCACTGGACCCTAGCACCGGATCATCACAACTAGCTAGCTGCAACCGAATGGCTGTTGTCGTTAGCAAGTACCAGTTAGCCTTGAGCTAGCATCAAGCAAGGCACATCTCCCATCTATCTACCTCTTTGTCAACCGGATGGGGCCTCCTAGTGTTGACACGGAGCCCCGCCGATCCAACACGACTGGTCTGCCGACGAAATCATCTGATGTGGTTTCAACAGGCTTCCCATTACGACGTCGACCACGAAGATCCATCTGCTAGCCTCGGCCCACTAGCACACGCAAGTGCCTCTTGCGTGACTCTTGCCAAACTGTGTCGTCATTACCAGCTGTTGTCTTAGCTCTCTCGAATAACACCAGTGATTGCTTTATGCCTCTCTCCCATGTCAATATGCATTTCTTATTGCTGTTTCGGTTATATCTTATTGTACTATTTCACTGTAGAGCCCCCAGTCCAGCTCAACCTGCCTTAGATAGCTCCTTTGTCCCACCCCCCATACACGCGGAGACCGACTCAATCGGTGCCTCGAGTGATGCTATCTCTTTCATCGTTAACCAACGCTTAGGTTTACCTCCACTGTACTCATATCCTTCCATATCCTTGTCTGTACATAATGCCCTGAATCTATTCTACAACGCCCGGAAATCTGCACCTTTTTTTCTCTGTACCCAACGTACTAGAAGACCAGTTCTTAAAGCTTTTAGCCGTATCCTTATTCTACTCCTCTGTTCCTCTGGTGATGTAGAGGTTAACCCAGGCCCTGTAGCCCCCAGTATCACTCCTACTTCCCAAGTGTTATCATTTGTTGACTTCTGTAACCGTAAAAGCCTTGGTTTTCTGTACGTTAACATCAGAAGCCTCCTCCCTAAGTTTAAGTTAGTCACTGCGTTAGCACACTCTGCCAACCCTGATGTTCTAGCAGTGTCTGAATCCTGGCTTAGGAAGGCCACCAAAAATTCAGAAATGTCCATCCCCAACTACAACATTTTCCGTCTCGATAGAACTGCCAAAGGGGGTGGTTTGCAATCTACTGTAGAGATAGCCTGCAGAGCTCTATCATACTATCCAGGTCTGTGCCCAAACAGTTTGAGCTCCTACTTCTAAAAATCCACCTTTCCAGAAATAAGTCTCTCACTGTTGCCGCTTGCTACAGACCCCCCTCAGCCCCGAGCTGTGCCCTGGACACCATATGTGAATTGATTGCCCCCCATCTATCCTCAGAGTTCGTACTGCTTGGTGACCTAAACTGGGATATGCTTAACACCCCGGCCGTCCTACAATCTAAACTAGATGCCCTCAATCTCACACAAATTATCAACGAACCTACCAGGTACAACCCTAAATCCGTAAACATGGGTACCCTCATAGATATCATCCTAACTAATTTACCCTCTAAATACACCTCCGCTGTCTTCAACCAGGATCTCAGCAATCACTGCCTTATTGCCTGCGTCCGTAATGGGTCCGCGGTCAAACGACCACCCCTCATCACTGTCAAACGCTCCCTTAAACACTTCAGCGAGTAGGCCTTTCTAATTGACCTGGCCCGGGTATCCTGGATGGATATTGACCTCATTCCATCAGTAGAGGATGCCTGGTTGTTCTTTAAAAGTGCTTTCCTCTCAATCTTAAATAAGCATTCCCCATTCAAGAATAAGAACAGATATAGCCCCTGGTTCTCCTCAGACTTGACTGCCCTTGACCAGCACAAAAACATCCTGTGGGGTACTGCATTAGCATTGAACAGCCCCCGCGATATGCAACTTTTCAGGGAAGTCAGGAACCAATATACACAATCAGTTAGGAAAGCAAAGGCTAGCTTTTTGAAACAGAAATTTGCATCCTGTAGCACTAACTCCAAAAAGTTTTGGGACACTGTAAAGTCCTTGGAGAATAAGAGCACCTCCTCCCAGCTGCCCACTGCACTGAGGCTAGGAAACACTGTCACCACCGATAAATCTACAATAATCTAAAATTTCAACAAGCATTTTGCTACGGCTGGCCATGCTTTCCACCTGGCTACCACTACCCCGGCCACCAGCTCTGCACCCTCCGCTGCAACTTGCCCTTACCCCAATGACTGCCTCGCCTGGTTCACCAACTACTTCTCAGAAAGAGTTCAATGTGTCAAATTGGAGGGCCTGTTGTCTGGACCTCTGGCAGTCTCTATGGGGGTACCACAGGGTTCAATTCAGGGCTGACTCTATTCTCTGTGTATATCAATGATGTCGCTCTTGCTGCTGGTGATGCTCGGAACCACCTCTATGTGGACGACAGCATTTTGTATACATCTGGCCCTTCATTGGACACTGTGCTAACAAACCTCCAAACAAGCTTCAACGCCATACAACACTCCTTCCGTAGCCTCCAACTGCTCTTAAACACTAATAAAACTAAATGCATGCTCTTCAACTGAACGCTGCTTGCACCCGCCCACCCGACTAGAATCACTACTCTCGGCGGGTCTGACCTAGAGTATGTGGACAACTACAAATACCTAGGTGTCTGGTTAGACTGTAAACATTCCTTCCAGACTCACATTAAACATCTCCAATAAAAAGTTAGATCTAGAATCAGCTTCCTATTTCGTAAACAAAGCCTCCTTCACTCATGCTGCCAAACATGCCCTCGTAAGACTGACTATCCTACCGATCCTTGACTTCGGCGATGTCATTTACAAAATAGCCTCCAACACTCTACTCAGCAAATTGGATGTAGTCTATCACAGTGCCATCCGTTTTGTCACCAAAGCCCCATACACTACATACCACTGTGACCTGTACGCTCTTGTTGGCTGGCCCTCACTACATATTAGTCGCCAAACCCACTGGCTCCAGGTCATCTACAAATCACTGCTAGGCAAATCCCCGTCTTATCTTAGCTCACTGGTCACCATAGCAACACCCACCCGTAGTCTGCGCTCCAGCAGGTATATCTCACTGGTCATCCCCAAAGCCAACACCTCCTTTGGCCGCCATTCCTTCCAGTTCTCTGCTGCCAATGACTGGAACGAACTGCAAAATTCTCTGAAGCTGGAGACTCTTATCTCCCTCACTAACTTTAAGCATCAGTTGTCAGAGCAGCTTACCAATCACTGCACCTGTCCACAGCCCATCTGTAATTAGCCCACCCAACTACCTCATCCCCATATTGTTATTTATTTTGCTCATTTGCACCCCAGTATCTCTATTTGCACACCATCTCTTGCACATCTATCATTCCAGTGTTAATAAGAAATTGTAATTATTTTGCACTATGGCCTATTTATTGCCTTACCTCCATAACTTGCTACATTTGCACACACTGTATATACATTTTCTATTGTATTTTTTACTTTAAGTTTTGTTTACCCCATATGTAACTCTGTGTTGTTGTTGTTTTTATCGCACTGCTTTGCTTTATCTTGGCCAGGTCACTGTTGTAAATGAGAACTTGTTCTCAACTGGCTTACCTGGTTAAATAAAGGTGCATTTTTTTTTTTATATATATATATAAAAAACACTAGTGCCTGTATTAGGACCTGAGCCCCTTCCTGTGTGAGGTAGGGTCGTATTCTAGGGATGTTGTGGAGCATGAACCTGCTGGAGCGAGTCACTGCTTTGATGTTTGCAGAGAACGACAGGTTGTTGTCTAGGGTCATGCCAAGGTTCTTTGCACTCTGGGAGGGCGACACTGTGCCCAGCCCTGAGAGGGTGGAGAGGAGGATCTGATGGTTCACAGTGTCTTAAGCAGCGGAAAGATCTAGGAGGATGAGAACAGAGGAGAGAGAGTCAGCTTAGGCAGTGTGGAGAGTCTCCATGACACAGAGAAGAGCAGTCTCGGTTGAGTGACCCGTCTTGAAGCCTGACTGGTTAGGGTCAAGAAGATAGTTCTGAGAGAGATAACAAGAGAGTTGATCAGAGACAGCACGCTCAAGTGTTTTGGAAAGAAAAGAAGGGATACAGGTCTATAGTCTTTGATGTCAGATGAGTCGAGTGTTGTTTTTTTTTTAGTTGGGGAGCGACTCGGGCCATTTTGAAGTCAGAGGGGACGCAGCCAGTGGTCAGGGATGAGTTGATGAGGGAAGTGAGGAATTTGAGAAGGTCTCCAGAGATGGTCTGGAGAAGGGAGGATGGGATGGGGTCAAGCAGGCAGGTTGTCGTGTGGCCAGACCTCACTAGTTGCAAGATTTCATCTGGAGAGAGAGGGGAGAAAGAGGTCAAGGCGTAGGTTAGTTCTGTGTGAGTGGGACTCAATAGGCTGAGTGAATGAGGAGCGGATGTCGTCAACCTTCTTTTCATAGTGGTTGACAAAGTCGTCCTCAGAGGGGGAGAGGGTGGAGGATTAAGGAGGGAGGAGATGGTGTCAAAGAGTTCCCTAGGGTTAGAAGCAGAAGCTTGAAATTTAGAGTGATAGAAAGGAAGAGAAGGTAGAGAGGAGGGAGTAGAGAGGAGGGAGTGAAAGGATGATAGGTCCTCCGGAAGTTTATTTTTCCTCCATTTTCGATCAGCTGCCCTGTTCTGTAAGCTTGCAATGAGTCACTCAGCCACGAAGCAGGAAGGGAGGGCCGAGCCGGCCAGGAGGAAAGGGGACAGTGCGAGTCATAGGATGAGGAAAGGGAGGAGAGTAGGGTCGAAGAGGCAGAATCAGGAGACAGGAGGGAGAAGGATTTAACAGAAGGGAGAGATGATAGGATAGAAGAGAGTAGTGGGAGAGAGAGAGCGAAGATTGCGATGGCGCATGACCATCTGGGTAGGGGCTGAGAGGTTAGGGTTGGAGGAAAGGGAGACAGAAAAGGAAACAAAGTAGTGATCAGAGACCTGGAGGGGGTTGTAGTTAGATTAGTAGGAGAACAGCCTCCAATAAATATGAGGTCAAGAATATTGCCTGCCTTGTGAGTTGGAGGGGATTGGGAAAGGGCGAGGTCAAAAGAGGCAAGGAGGGGAAAGAGAGTTGGAAAGAAATTAATCGAAGGCAGACATCAGGAGGTTGAAGTCGCCAAGAATGAAGAGCGGTGAGACATCGTCAGGAAATGAGCTTATCAAGGTGTCAAGCTCATTGAGGAACACTCCGAGGGCACCTGGTGGGCGATACATTTTTTATATATTTTTGTATTTTTATTTCACCTTTATTTAACCAGGTAAGCCAGTTGAGAACAAGTTCTCATTTACAACTGCGACCTGGCCAAGATAAAGCAAAGCATTGCGATAAAAACAACAACACAGAGTTACATATGGGGTAAACAAAACATAAAGTCAAAAATACAACAGAAAATATATATACAGTGTGTGCAAATGTGGCAAGTTATGGAGGTAAGGCAATAAATAGGCCATAGTGCAAAATAATTACAATTAGTATTAACACTGGAATGATAGATGTGCAAGAGATGACATTACAATAATGTTAAGCTTGAGTGGACAAGTGACAGTGACAGCATGGAGGTCAACTTGACCGCAGATCGGCAGTTCCAAACGCTGCCAGACACCTTGGAATTCCACATGGGTTGTGCGCGAAGGGTTCACTAAATTAGAAGGGTTGCAGCCAAGGGGTGGGGAGCGTCTGTAAAGCATACAGGGGGAGGAGCAGCCAAGGGGTGGGGAGCGTCTGTAAAGCCTACAGGGAGAGGAGCAGCCAAGGGGTGGGGAGCATCTGTAAAGCATACAGGGGGAGGAGCAGCCAAGGGGTGGGGAGCGTCTGTAAAGCATACAGGGGGAGGAGCAGCCAAGGGGGTGGGGAGCGTCTGTAAAGCCTACAGGGGGAGGAGCA
This sequence comes from Coregonus lavaretus, assembly GCF_964263955.1. NCBI lineage: Eukaryota > Metazoa > Chordata > Actinopteri > Salmoniformes > Salmonidae > Coregonus > Coregonus lavaretus. The sequence goes on along the minus strand of NC_139989.1, from coordinate 496,800 downwards.
GCCAAGGGGGTGGGGAGCGTCTGTAAAGCATACAGGGGGAGGAGCAGCCAAGGGGGTGGGGAGCGTCTGTAAAGCATACAGGGGGAGGAGCAGCCAAGGGGTGGGGAGCATCTGTAAAGCCTACAGGGAGAGGAGCAGCCAAGGGGTGGGGAGCGTCTGTAAAGCCTACAGGGAGAGGAGCAGCCAAGGGGTGGGGAGCGTCTGTAAAGCCTACAGGGGGAGGAGCAGCCAAGGGGTGGGGAGCGTCTGTAAAGCATACAGGGGGAGGAGCAGCCAAGGGGTGGGGAGCGTCTGTAAAGCCTACAGGGAGAGGAGCAGCCAAGGGGTGGGGAGCGTCTGTAAAGCCTACAGGGAGAGGAGCAGCCAAGGGGTGGGGAGCGTCTGTAAAGCCTACAGGGGGAGGAGCAGCCAAGGGGTGGGGAGCGTCTGTAAAGCATACAGGGGGAGGAGCAGCCAAGGGGTGGGGAGCGTCTGTAAAGCCTACAGGGAGAGGAGCAGCCAAGGGGTGGGGAGCGTCTGTAAAGCATACAGGGGGAGGAGCAGCCAAGGGGTGGGGAGCATCTGTAAAGCATACAGGGGGAGGAGCAGCCAAGGGGTGGGGAGCGTCTGTAAAGCCTACAGGGAGAGGAGCAGCCAAGGGGTGGGGAGCGTCTGTAAAGCCTACAGGGGGAGGAGCAGCCAAGGGGTGGGGAGCGTCTGTAAAGCATACAGGGAGAGGAGCCAACAGGTATAGAAAACACACACATAGTTGACAAAGCTACAAAAGAGCAAAATGAGATGATGAGTAACGAGGTAAGATACTCAAGTGAAAGGTAAGGTAAGGTAAGATACGAGGTAAGATACTCAAGTGAAAGAGTGGTGTGGAGCCTGAAGAACAACACGGCAGAACCGTCTTTGTTTCGTCAGCGGTCTTAGTTTTGCTGACATGACCGCCACTGACACGACCACGCTTACAGCTGCCGCTCAGAAACCAGGGGAGACTGAAGAACTAACATTACTTGCTAATTGCCTAGCAGAGGTGAAGCACACCTCCCTGTACTAATCGCTGATTGAGAAACCACCTCCAATACAGCCACTGATTACCAAAACAACAACCGTCACACATTGCCCTTTGATCCTGGTTGATGTGTCAACAATCATCTGCAAATGATGAGCAGTCAGCAGTTCACACACCAAGTAGGCTACTGGGAAGACCGGAAGCACTGAAAGTAGATGGCCCTAGCTATCAAATAGAGAGTACTAGACCACAACAGATAAAGACAATGTTCAATGTAGGCCTACATTCCATGAGACTTTTGATAAAAACATGCAGGGCTTGACATTAACCTGTTTATCCACTTGTCCTTCAGATAAGGAGGTGACTGATAATGTTGTTATGTTGTTTGAAAAGAAACCACTTTACAAAATAAAATGCATTATTATTCCCATACCATTATTACAGAGATTCAAACAAATTATGCTACTGCCTATTTGCTACTTACTTTATTCAACAACCAACAAAATCAACACAAAATATAACACTGCCTCTTTAAGACAAAAAACAATCTTTATCTGATTCGCTTTTCAAAGATGTCTAGAAATGTCCACGTTTTGTGCTCTCATAGGAAGCAATCACTCCCCCATTGGTGAATACAAATTATCTATAACTGGACTCACTAACTACAGCAGCAAAGGTAACTGAACTACAGTGAGGGAAAAAAGTATTTGATCCCCTGCTGATTTTGTACGTTTGCCCACTGACAAAGATATGATCAGTCTATAATTTTAATGGTAGGTTTATTTAAACAGTGAGAGACAGAATAACAACAAAAAAATCCAGAAAAACGCATGTCAAAAATATTATCAATTGATTTGCATTTTAATGAGGGAAATAAGTATTTGACCCCCTCTCAATCAGAAAGATTTCTGGCTCCCAGGTGTCTTTTATACAGGTAACGAGCTGAGATTAGGAGCACACTCTTAAAGGGAGTGCTCCTAATCTCAGTTTGTTACCTGTATAAAAGACACCTGTCCACAGAAGCAATGAATCAATCAATCCGATTCCAAACTCTCCACCATGGCCAAGACCAAAGAGCTCTCCAAGGATGTCAGGGACAAGATTGTAGACCTACACAAGGCTGGAATGGGCTACAAGACCATCGCCAAGCAGCTTGGTGAGAAGGTGACAACAGTTGGTGCGATTATTCGCAAATGGAAGAAACACAAAAGAACTGTCAATCTCCCTCGGCCTGGGGCTCCATGCAAGATCTCACCTCGTGGAGTTGCAATGATCATGAGAACGGTGAGGAATCAGCCCAGAACTACACGGGAGGATCTTGTCAATGATCTCAAGGCAGCTGGGACCATAGTCACCAAGAAAACAATTGGTAACACACTACGCCGTGATGGACTGAAATCCTGCAGCGCCCGCAAGGTCCCCCTGCTCAAGAAAGCACATGTACAGGCCCGTCTGAAGTTTGCCAATGAGCATCTGAATGATTCAGAAGAGAACTGGGTGAAAGTGTTGTGGTCAGATGAGACCAAAATCGAGCTCTTTGGCATCAACTCAACTCACCGTGTTTGGAGGAGGAGGAATGCTGCCTATGACCCCAAGAACACCATCCCCACCGTCAAACATGGAGGTGGAAACATTATGCTTTGGGGGTGTTTTTCTGCTAAGGGGACAGGACAACTTCACCGCATCAAAGGGACGATGGACGGGGCCATGTACCGTCAAATCTTGGGTGAGAACCTCCTTCCCTCAGCCAGGGCATTGAAAATGGGTCGTGGATGGGTATTCCAGCATGACAATGACCCAAAACACACGGCCAAGGCAACAAAGGAGTGGCTCAAGAAGAAGCACATTAAGGTCCTGGAGTGGTCTAGCCAGTGTTCAGACCTTAATCCCATAGAAAATCTGAGGGAGCTGAAGGTTCGAGTTGCCAAACGTCAGCCTCGAAACCTTAATGACTTGGAGAAGATCTGCAAAGAGGAGTGGGACAAAATCCCTCCTGAGATGTGTGCAAACCTGGTGGCCAACTACAAGAAACGTCTGACCTCTGTGATTGCCAACAAGGGTTTTGCCACCAAGTACTAAGTAATGTTTTGCAGAGGGGTCAAATACTTATTTCCCTCATTTAAAATGCAAATCAATTCATAACATTTTTGACTGTTCAAATAAACCTACCATTAAAATTATAGACTGATCATGTCTTTGTCAGTGGGCAAACATACAAAATCAGCAGGGGATCAAATACTTTTTTCCCTCACTGTAAATGACTATCGCCCCGTAGCACTCACCTCTGTCATCATGAAGTGCTTTGAGAGGCTAGTTAAGGATCATATCACCTCTACCTTACCTGTCACCCTAGACCCACTTCAATTTGCATACCGCCCCAATAGATCCACAGACGATGCAATCGCCATTCCATTCCTTACTTAGATTTGTGTGTATTGGGGATATGTTGTGAAATTGTTAGGAGCTAGAAGCACAAGCATTTAGCTATACCCGCAATAACATCTGCTAAACACGTGTATGTGACCAATAAAATGTGATTTGATTTTTTGTGTTATAGTGTTATATATAGTGTTACGTTATAGTGTTATGGTGTAGTGTTATAGTGTTACGTTACAGTGTTATGGTGTAGTGTTACGGTGTAGTGTTACAGTGTGATGGTGTAGTGTTATAGTGTTATGGTGTAGTGTTATGGTGTAGTGTTATAGTGTTACGGTGTAGTGTTATGGTGTAGTGTTATAGTGTAGTGTTATAGTGTTATAGTGTGATGGTGTAGTGTTATAGTGTAGTGTTATAGTGTTATAGTGTGATGGTGTAGTGTTATAGTGTTACGGTGTAGTGTTACGGTGTAGTGTTATAGTGTAGTGTTATAGTGTTATAGTGTTACGGTGTAGTGTTATAGTGTTACGGTGTAGTGTTACGGTGTAGTGTTATAGTGTAGTGTTATAGTGTTATAGTGTGATGGTGTAGTGTTATAGTGTTACGGTGTAGTGTTACAGTGTGATGGTGTAGTGTTATAGTGTTATGGTGTAGTGTTATAGTGTTACGGTGTAGTGTTATAGTGTGATGGTGTAGTGTTATAGTGTTATGGTGTAGTGTTATAGTGTTACGGTGTAGTGTTACGGTGTAGTGTTATAGTGTAGTGTTATAGTGTTATAGTGTGATGGTGTAGTGTTATAGTGTTATGGTGTAGTGTTATAGTGTTATGGTGTAGTGTTATAGTGTTATGGTGTAGTGTTATAGTGTTATGGTGTAGTGTTATAGTGTTATGGTGTAGTGTTATGGTGTAGTGTTATAGTGTTACGGTGTAGTGTTATGGTGTAGTGTTATAGTGTTATGGTGTAGTGTTATGGTGTAGTGTTATAGTGTTACGGTGTAGTGTTATAGTGTTACGGTGTAGTGTTATGGTGTAGTGTTATGGTGTAGTGTTATAGTGTTATGGTGTAGTGTTATAGTGTTATGGTGTAGTGTTATGGTGTAGTGTTATAGTGTTACGGTGTAGTGTTATAGTGTTACGGTGTAGTGTTATGGTGTAGTGTTATGGTGTAGTGTTACAGTGTGATGGTGTAGTGTTATAGTGTTACGGTGTAGTGTTATAGTGTGATGGTGTAGTGTTATAGTGTTATGGTGTAGTGTTATAGTGTTACGGTGTAGTGTTACGGTGTAGTGTTATAGTGTAGTGTTATAGTGTTATAGTGTGATGGTGTAGTGTTATAGTGTTATGGTGTAGTGTTATAGTGTTACGGTGTAGTGTTATAGTGTGATGGTGTAGTGTTATAGTGTTATGGTGTAGTGTTATAGTGTTACGGTGTAGTGTTATGGTGTAGTGTTATAGTGTAGTGTTATAGTGTTATAGTGTGATGGTGTAGTGTTATAGTGTTACGGTGTAGTGTTATAGTGTTACGGTGTAGTGTTACGGTGTAGTGTTATAGTGTAGTGTTATAGTGTTATAGTGTGATGGTGTACTGTTATAGTGTTATGGTGTAGTGTTATAGTGTTATGGTGTAGTGTTATAGTGTTATGGTGTAGTGTTATAGTGTTATGGTGTAGTGTTATAGTGTTATGGTGTAGTGTTATAGTGTGATGGTGTAGTGTTATGGTGTAGTGTTATAGTGTTACGGTGTAGTGTTACGGTGTAGTGTTATAGTGTAGTGTTATAGTGTTATAGTGTGATGGTGTAGTGTTATAGTGTTATGGTGTAGTGTTATAGTGTTATGGTGTAGTGTTATAGTGTTATGGTGTAGTGTTATAGTGTTATGGTGTAGTGTTATGGTGTAGTGTTATAGTGTTACGGTGTAGTGTTATGGTGTAGTGTTATAGTGTTATGGTGTAGTGTTATAGTGTGATGGTGTAGTGTTATAGTGTTATGGTGTAGTGTTATAGTGTTACGGTGTAGTGTTATAGTGTGATGGTGTAGTGTTATAGTGTTATGGTGTAGTGTTATAGTGTTATGGTGTAGTGTTATAGTGTTATGGTGTAGTGTTATAGTGTTATGGTGTAGTGTTATGGTGTAGTGTTATAGTGTTACGGTGTAGTGTTATGGTGTAGTGTTATGGTGTAGTGTTATAGTGTTACGGTGTAGTGTTATAGTGTGATGGTGTAGTGTTATAGTGTTATGGTGTAGTGTTATAGTGTTACGGTGTAGTGTTACGGTGTAGTGTTATAGTGTAGTGTTATAGTGTTATAGTGTGATGGTGTAGTGTTATAGTGTTATGGTGTAGTGTTATAGTGTTATGGTGTTATGGTGTAGTGTTATAGTGTTATGGTGTAGTGTTATGGTGTAGTGTTATAGTGTTACGGTGTAGTGTTATGGTGTAGTGTTATAGTGTTATGGTGTAGTGTTATAGTGTGATGGTGTAGTGTTATAGTGTTATGGTGTAGTGTTATAGTGTTACGGTGTAGTGTTATAGTGTGATGGTGTAGTGTTATAGTGTTATGGTGTAGTGTTATAGTGTTATGGTGTAGTGTTATAGTGTTATGGTGTAGTGTTATAGTGTTATGGTGTAGTGTTATAGTGTTATGGTGTAGTGTTATGGTGTAGTGTTATAGTGTTACGGTGTAGTGTTATGGTGTAGTGTTATAGTGTTATGGTGTAGTGTTATAGTGTTATGGTGTAGTGTTATAGTGTTATGGTGTAGTGTTATAGTGTGATGGTGTAGTGTTATAGTGTTTTGGTGTAGTGTTATAGTGTTATGGTGTAGTGTTATAGTGTTATGGTGTAGTGTTATGGTGTAGTGTTATAGTGTTACGGTGTAGTGTTATGGTGTAGTGTTATAGTGTTATGGTGTAGTGTTATAGTGTGATGGTGTAGTGTTATAGTGTTACGGTGTAGTGTTATAGTGTGATGGTGTAGTGTTATAGTGTTATGGTGTAGTGTTATAGTGTTACGGTGTAGTGTTACGGTGTAGTGTTATAGTGTAGTGTTATAGTGTTATAGTGTGATGGTGTAGTGTTATAGTGTTATGGTGTAGTGTTATAGTGTTACGGTGTAGTGTTATAGTGTGATGGTGTAGTGTTATAGTGTTATGGTGTAGTGTTATAGTGTTACGGTGTAGTGTTACGGTGTAGTGTTATAGTGTAGTGTTATAGTGTTATAGTGTGATGGTGTAGTGTTATAGTGTTATGGTGTAGTGTTATAGTGTTATGGTGTAGTGTTATAGTGTTATGGTGTAGTGTTATAGTGTTATGGTGTAGTGTTATAGTGTTATGGTGTAGTGTTATGGTGTAGTGTTATAGTGTTATGGTGTAGTGTTACGGTGTAGTGTTATAGTGTAGTGTTATAGTGTTATAGTGTGATGGTGTAGTGTTATAGTGTTATGGTGTAGTGTTATAGTGTTATGGTGTAGTGTTATAGTGTTATGGTGTAGTGTTATAGTGTTATGGTGTAGTGTTATAGTGTTACGGTGTAGTGTTATGGTGTAGTGTTATAGTGTAGTGTTATAGTGTTATAGTGTGATGGTGTAGTGTTACAGTGTTATGGTGTAGTGTTATAGTGTTACGGTGTAGTGTTATAGTGTGATGGTGTAGTGTTATAGTGTTATGGTGTGGTGTTATAGTGTTATGGTGTAGTGTTATAGTGTTATGTTATAGTTTTATAGTGTTATGGTGAAGTGTTATAGTGTTACAGTGTTATGGTGTAGTGTTATAGTGTAGTGTTATCAGTGGCGGCTCCTGAAAAAATTCTCAGGAGGGGCAATTTTTCTGATGATTTAGGTGACCTACACACATTTTAAAAAAGATATGTCCAGCAACAACATGAAGACAGGGGCAGCATATAAGTCAATACCAGAAGCATTTATTGACTGATCTCAAAAGTGTTGGCTTACCAGGGTTGGTGGAGCCCTCAGTTTCATCTTTGCCTCGCAAAGCTAACTCAAACACTCCGCAAAACTTCACACACTGGATTAGCCGGCTGAGGATGTGGCGGTTCTTGCTAATGTCGTAGTAAATATATTTGTTATAGTGAATATGGAATATGATATGTTGAGTAAAATGTTGTGCTAAGATCTATTTAGGTCAGGAGCTGGTTATAAGTTCTGTTCCTATCCAATAACAATGGACAAAAGGGTCCTATCTTGTCAGCCTTGTCAGCAGGTGGCCAAGGACAACACCCACGCCATAGGCCTCTCAGTTCTTCCAACTCACGAGTTCTTGCTCTGAGGACACACACACACACAAACACACACACACACACATCATCACTGTTAAACACACACACACACACACACACACACACACATCATCACTGTTAAACACACACACACACACACACACACAAAAATCCCCTCTCTTAGGCTGAACATTTGAAGACAGAGAACCCGACTCAGAGCCAATGCAACAGTGACAGTAGCCTGGAGGGGACCTCGCCCAACTCATCAGGACCAATCAGAAGATCAGAACTACTAGATTCAACCTACTTCATTTATTGCATAAAATGTCTGCACACAATGTTTCGGGGCTCTCTTCAGATAATAATAATAATAATAATAATATGCCATTTAGCAGACGCTTTTATCCAAAGCGACTTACAGTCATGCGTGCATACATTTTTGTGTATGGGTGGTCCCGGGGATCGAACCCAATACCTTGGCGTTACAAGCACCATGCTCTACCAGCTGAGCTACAGAAAGTGGATACTCATGGATGCGCATCGCAATTGTAAAATGTCAACACAATTGGAGACACCACGTCATTTTTGGAGACATGTTATTGACAGTAAACTATTGTAGATGCGACTGCTAACTAAATAAAACATTTTAGCTGGCTAGCTAATCATCTTAGCTAAATGTGGGGCAAACAATTCAGTTATTTACCGTTAATTTGAGGGATTGGGGTGAAAGAAATCGAGTTACATAGTGATACTTTACGATATACTGTATTGACAATATCGCAATATTTTAGCGCTAGTTGGCTGTACCTGCACCAAAACACCATTATTGTTCCTTCATAGCTTGTTCTCAATCTTTTCACATTGGGAGCCAATTTGTTTTCAGCACTTTTATTTCCATGACTGATCAAAACTCGTTCTCATGGCTTTCTGATCCCTCTGCAACAGACATATGGTGCGCAATAAAATCACAGTATCGAATCGCAATACGTATAGAATCATGAGACTCGCAATGCTGATGCATATATCTTATCGTGAGGTTCCTGGCAATTCCCAGCCCAAGTTCATTTGCCACAACAAATCTCTTCGCTAGCAAACGCGATGTCTTCTCCAAAACGGCAATGTGTCTCCAGCAATGTTTACTTTTTTGACGTTCTATGGCATCTCCACTTTCCAAGCATATATGACCACATGTAATATTTTGGTAAGTGATGCAAATAGTGAACTATGTAGGGCCAGGATGTAAAATATATGTAGCTGCAGCAATTTCTCTTATCTGATATGGTAAGTAATGGGGCTTAATTTATAGCTCCCTAAGAGTTTGACGAACGGGTCCGTGAACGCGATTCCAGATATCTTTACCTTTGAATAAACTGCCTTTATTATACCATATCCACCCTGTCCAAAGTCTCTACTTGGTCTCAGTTCTCCAGTAAACTTGTGATTATCAACACTAACCTCATCGTTGTGGCGGCGGACAGCTAGCCTGTATCCCTCATCCAGTTGAGTGAGTGGCAATGTCTTTTTTCGTTCGTACCAATTTTTGGAAAATCCTCGGGTGTAGGACTTTCCGCCTTTAGTAGAAACCTGTTGAATTATTAAATTTGGTCTGGGAGGTCCTAATTGTTTCGTTGCCAATTTATCTTCATTTGTTCGCCGACAAAAAGGAACTTCTTTCAAACAATCCGCTCTTTTCTCAGTTACGTTCATGGTTACGTAACGTATGACGAAAGCGCGTAAGTGCAAGCCCACAGACACCCATTGAGATTGTATTGAAGGCTCTGAAATTTGAAAAAAATAGATTTTACATGGGAGTCTATGACAGACTTCTGGGCGATTTTCAACCTGACTGAAATCGCCCCAAAAGGGGGGGGAGCCATTTGAAGCACGACTTTAGCCTGATTCGACATTTAGTGGCAGTGTGGCACTGTGGCAGATCAGACGTATAGATTACAACACTGATAACTACTGTTGCCGTGATATAATTGATTAGAAAAAAAATCCCTTCCTTTTCCCGTTTGGCAGTGCGTCGCCCATATCGCCCTATTGAACAGGCCGCCCCTGAGTGTTATAGTGTAGTGTTATGTTACAGTGTTATAGTGTTATAGTGTTATGGTGTAGTGTTATAGTGTTATAGTGTAGTGTTATGTTACAGTGTTATGGTGTAGTGTTATGGTGTAGTGTTATAGTGTAGTGTTATGTTACAGTGTTATAGTGTTATAGTGTTATGGTGTAGTGTTATAGTGTTATAGTGTAGTGTTATGTTACAGTGTTATGGTGTAGTGTTATAGTGTGATGGTGTAGTGTTATGGTGTAGTGTTATAGTGTAGTGTTATAGTGTTATAGTGTTACAGTGTTACGGTGTAGTGTTATAGTGTTATAGTGTTATAGTATTATGGTGTAGTGTTATAGTGTGATGGTGTAGTGTTATAGTGTGATGGTGTAGTGTTATAGTGTGATGGTGTAGTGTTATAGTGTTATGGTGTAGTGTTATGGTGTTACGGTGTAGTGTTATAGTGTTATAGTGTGATGGTGTAGTGTTATAGTGTGATGGTGTAGTGTTATAGTGTGATGGTGTAGTGTTATAGTGTGATGGTGTAGTGTTATAGTGTTATGGTGTAGTGTTATAGTGTTATGGTGTAGTGTTATAGTGTTATGGTGTAGTGTTATATTGTTATGGTGTAGTGTTATAGTGTTATGGTGTAGTGTTATATTGTTATGGTGTAGTGTTATAGTGTTATGGTTTAGTGTTATATTGTTATGGTGTAGTGTTATAGTGTTATGGTTTAGTGTTATAGTGTTATGGTGTAGTGTTATAGTGTTATGGTGTAGTGTTATATTGTTATGGTGTAGTGTTATAGTGTTATGGTGTAGTGTTATATTGTTATGGTGTAGTGTTATAGTGTTATGGTTTAGTGTTATATTGTTATGGTGTAGTGTTATAGTGTTATGGTGTAGTGTTACGTTATAGTGTTACAGTGTTACAGAGTAGTGTTATAGTGTTACAGTGTTACGGTGTAGTGTTATAGTGTTATGGTGTAGTGTTATAGTGTTATAGTGTTATGGTGTAGTGTTAGAGTGTTATAGTTTTATGGTGTAGTGTTACGTTATAGTGTTACAGTGTTACAGTGTAGTGTTATAGTGTTACGGTGTAGTGTTATAGTGTTACAGTGTTATGTTATAGTGTTATAGTGTTACGGTGTAGTGTTACAGTGTTACGTGTAGTGTTATAGTGTTATGGTGTAGTGTTATAGTGTTATAGTGTGATGGTGTAGTGTTATAGTGTGATGGTGTAGTGTTATAGTGTTATGGTGTAGTGTTATAGTGTGATGGTGTAGTGGTATAGTGTGATGGTGTAGTGTTATAGTGTGATGGTGTAGTGTTATAGTGTTACGGTGTAGTGTTATAGTGTTATAGTGTGATGGTGTAGTGTTATAGTGTGATGGTGTAGTGTTATAGTGTGATGGTGTAGTGTTATAGTGTTATGGTGTAGTGTTACAGTGTTACGGTGTAGTGTTATAGTGTTATGGTGTAGTGTTATAGTGTGATGGTGTAGTGTTACAGTGTTATAGTGTTACGTTACAGTGTTATAGTGTTATAGTGTTACGGTGTATTGTTATGGTGTAGTGTTATATTGTTATGGTTTAGTGTTGTATTGTTATGGTGTAGTGTTATAGTGTTATGGTGTAGTGTTATATTGTTATGGTGTAGTGTTATGGTGTAGTGTTACGGTGTAGTGTTGTAGCGTTACGGTGTAGTGTTATGGTGTAGTGTTATGGTGTAACACAACACAGTAGCCATTGCTAGCTAGCCAACACGACCAGCTAACTGTACTGTAGTAGCTAAATACAATATACTTGTGCTAGCTAGCCAACGTTTAATTATTGCTGCGTTATGAAAGGAACTAGACACGGACACGAATGATCTGTTTAGTGTGTTAACACACTATTGGTAGTTTGTTGTAACCAAGTATCCTTTTCCCGTTTGGCAGTGCGTCGCCCATATCGCCCTATTGAACAGGCCGCCCCTGAGTGTTATAGTGTAGTGTTATGTTACAGTGTTATAGTGTTATAGTGTTATGGTGTAGTGTTATAGTGTTATAGTGTAGTGTTATGTTACAGTGTTATGGTGTAGTGTTATGGTGTAGTGTTATAGTGTAGTGTTATGTTACAGTGTTATAGTGTTATAGTGTTATGGTGTAGTGTTATAGTGTTATAGTGTAGTGTTATGTTACAGTGTTATGGTGTAGTGTTATAGTGTGATGGTGTAGTGTTATGGTGTAGTGTTATAGTGTAGTGTTATAGTGTTATAGTGTTACAGTGTTACGGTGTAGTGTTATAGTGTTATAGTGTTATAGTATTATGGTGTAGTGTTATAGTGTGATGGTGTAGTGTTATAGTGTGATGGTGTAGTGTTATAGTGTGATGGTGTAGTGTTATAGTGTTATGGTGTAGTGTTATGGTGTTACGGTGTAGTGTTATAGTGTTATAGTGTGATGGTGTAGTGTTATAGTGTGATGGTGTAGTGTTATAGTGTGATGGTGTAGTGTTATAGTGTTATGGTGTAGTGTTATAGTGTTATGGTGTAGTGTTATAGTGTTATGGTGTAGTGTTATATTGTTATGGTGTAGTGTTATAGTGTTATGGTGTAGTGTTATATTGTTATGGTGTAGTGTTATAGTGTTATGGTTTAGTGTTATATTGTTATGGTGTAGTGTTATAGTGTTATGGTTTAGTGTTATAGTGTTATGGTGTAGTGTTATAGTGTTATGGTGTAGTGTTATATTGTTATGGTGTAGTGTTATAGTGTTATGGTGTAGTGTTATATTGTTATGGTGTAGTGTTATAGTGTTATGGTTTAGTGTTATATTGTTATGGTGTAGTGTTATAGTGTTATGGTGTAGTGTTACGTTATAGTGTTACAGTGTTACAGAGTAGTGTTATAGTGTTACAGTGTTACGGTGTAGTGTTATAGTGTTATGGTGTAGTGTTATAGTGTTATAGTGTTATGGTGTAGTGTTAGAGTGTTATAGTGTTATGGTGTAGTGTTACGTTATAGTGTTACAGTGTTACAGTGTAGTGTTACAGTGTTACGTGTAGTGTTATAGTGTTATGGTGTAGTGTTATAGTGTTATAGTGTGATGGTGTAGTGTTATAGTGTGATGGTGTAGTGTTATAGTGTTATGGTGTAGTGTTATAGTGTGATGGTGTAGTGTTATAGTGTGATGGTGTAGTGTTATAGTGTGATGGTGTAGTGTTATAGTGTTACGGTGTAGTGTTATAGTGTTATAGTGTGATGGTGTAGTGTTATAGTGTGATGGTGTAGTGTTATAGTGTGATGGTGTAGTGTTATAGTGTTATGGTGTAGTGTTACAGTGTTACGGTGTAGTGTTATAGTGTTATGGTGTAGTGTTATAGTGTGATGGTGTAGTGTTACAGTGTTATAGTGTTACGTTACAGTGTTATAGTGTTATAGTGTTACGGTGTATTGTTATGGTGTAGTGTTATATTGTTATGGTTTAGTGTTGTATTGTTATGGTGTAGTGTTATAGTGTTATGGTGTAGTGTTATATTGTTATGGTGTAGTGTTATGGTGTAGTGTTACGGTGTAGTGTTGTAGCGTTACGGTGTAGTGTTATGGTGTAGTGTTATGGTGTAACACAACACAGTAGCCATTGCTAGCTAGCCAACACGACCAGCTAACTGTACTGTAGTAGCTAAATACAATATACTTGTGCTAGCTAGCCAACGTTTAATTATTGCTGCGTTATGAAAGGAACTAGACACGGACACGAATGATCTGTTTAGTGTGTTAACACACTATTGGTAGTTTGTTGTAACCAAGTATTGGTGCTAAACTGTGTGTTATTGGATGCTAGCATGTTAGTTAGCTATGGTGTCATAGTTAGGCATCGTGGGCTGTCGTGGGTAGTTACTGTAGGTTGGCATTGTTTTCGGCGGTGCCGGGTGTAGCACGAAGCTAGCTAGCTAGCCGTTTTTCGAACAGAGTCAACACAGTAGCCATTGTGTGCTGTACTGTGGCAGCTAAATACAATATATTTGTGCTAGCTAGCCAACGTTTAATTATTGCTGCGTTATGAAAGGAACTAGACACGGACACGAATTATCTGCTTAGTGTGTTAAAACACTATTGGTGGTTTGTTGTGACCAAGTGTTGGTGCTAAACTGCGTGTTATTGGATGCTAGCACGCTAGTTAGCAATGGTGTCATAGTTAGCTAGCTGAATAAAGTGGGTTGAGTCTATTCCTTTAAACATTGAACCGCTGTGGTTCACAACAATTCTGATTTCTAAAGGTGGAAGTTGGGAGAGTTTTTGCTCGGGTGGTTCAGTGAAACAATTATAGTTTCTGAGGTGGAAGTTTTGGTGAGGGAGGCCCTGCTCTCTCCTCTCCCAGATGTTTAGTTCATTTCATTCCGATCTCCTCTGCATTATTGTAGCCATTTGCTACAGCCTGTCAACTATGCCTCTGCCTATCCCTGTTCTCTCCTCTCTGCACAGGCTACACAAACGCCTCACACCGCGTGGCTGCTGCCTCTCTAACCTGGTGGTCCCTGCACGCACCCCACACCTGGAGTTCCAGGTCTCAGGCAGCCTCTGGAACTGCCGTTCTGCTGCCAACAAAGCTGACTTCATCCCAGCCTATGCTAACCTCCAGTCCCTCGACTTCCTGGCGCTGACGGAAACATGGATTACCACTGAAAACACTGCTACTCCTACTGCTCTCTCCTCGTCTGACCATGTGTTCCCGCATACCCCGAGAGCATCTGGTCAGAGGGGTGGTGGCACAGGAATCCTCATCTCTCCCAAGTGGACATTCTCAATTTTTCCCCTAACCCACCTGTCTATCTCCTCATTTGAATTCCATGCTGTCACAGTCACTAGCCCATTTAAGCTTAATATCCTTGTCATCTATCGCCCTCCAGGTTCCCTTGGAGAGTTCATCAATGAGCTTGACGCCTTGATAAGTTCCTTTCCTGAGGATGGCTCACCCCTCAAAGTTTTGGGGGATTTCAACCTCCCTATGTCCACATTTGACTCATTTCTCTCTGCCTCCTTCTTTCCACTCCTCTCCTCTTTTGACCTCACCCTCTCACCGTCCCCCCCTACTCACAAGGCAGGCAATACGCTTGACCTCATCTTTACTAGATGCTGCTCTTCTACTAATCTCACTGCAACTCCCCTCCATGTCTCCGACCACTACTTTGTTTCCTTTTCTCTCTCGCTCTCCTCCAACACTACTCACTCTGCCCCTACACAGATGGTAATGCGCCGCCGCAACCTTCGCTCTCTCTCTCCCACTACTCTCTCCTCTTCCATCCTATCATCTCTTCCCTCTGCTCAATCCTTCTCCCTCCAATCTCCTGATTCTGCCTCCTCAACCCTCCTCTCCTCCCTTTCTGCATCCTTTGACTCTCTGTGTCCCCTATCCTCCCGGCCGGCTCGGTCCTCCCCTCCAGCTCCGTGGCTTGATGACTCATTGCGAGCTCACAGAACAGAGCTCCGGGCAGCGGAGCGGAAATGGAAGAAAACTAAACTCCCTGCCGACCTGGCATCTTTTCACTCCCTCCTCTCTACATTTTCTTCATCTGTTTCTGCTGCTAAGGCCACTTTCTACCACTCTAAATTCCAAGCATCTGCCTCTAACCCTAGGAAGCTCTTTGCCACATTTCCCCCCCCCCCCCTCCTCTCTCTCTGTGGATGACTTCGTCAACCACTTTGAAAAGAAGGTTGACGACATCCGATCCTCGTTTGTTAAGTCTAATGACACTGCTGGTCCTACTCACACTGCCCTACCCTATGCTTTGACTTCTTTCTCCCCTCTCTCTCCAGATAAAATCCTGCGACTTGTGACTGCAGGCCGCCCAACAACCTGCCCGCTTGACCCCATCCCCTCCTCTCTTCTCCAGACCATCTCCGGTGACCTTCTCCCCTACCTCACCTCGCTGATCAACTCATCCTTGACCGCTGGCCATGTCCCTTCCGTCTTCAAGAGAGCGAGAGTTGCTCCCCTTCTCAAAAAACCAACACTCGATCCCACTGATGTCAACAACTACAGACCAGTATCCCTTCTTTCTTTTCTTTCCAAAACTATTGAGCGTGCCGTCTTTAGCCAACTCTCTTGCTATCTCTCTCAGAATGACCTTCTTGATCCAAACCAGTCAGGTTTCAGGACTGGTCATTCAACTGAGACTGCTCTTCTCTGTGTCACGGAGGCTCTCCGCACTGCTAAAGCTAACTCTCTCTCCTCTGCTCTTGTCCTTCTAGACCTGTCTGCTGCCTTTGATACTGTGAACCATCAGATCCTCCTCTCCACCCTCTCCGAGCTGGGCATCTCCGGCGCGGCTCACTCCTGGATTGCGTCCTACCTGACCGGTCGCTCCTACCAAGTGGCGTGGCGAGAAGCTGTCTCCGCACCACGTGCTCTCACCACTGGTGTCCCCCAGGGCTCAGTTCTAGGCCCTCTCCTTTTCTCCCTATACACCAAGTCACTTGGCTCTGTCATATCCTCACATGGCCTCTCCTATCATTGCTACGCTGACGATACACAACTAATCTTCTCCTTTCCCCCTTCTGATAACCAGGTGGCGAATCGCATCTCTGCATGTCTGGCAGACATATCAGTATGGATGACGGATCACCACCTCAAGCTGAACCCTGGCAAGACGGAGCTGCTCTTCCTCCCGGGGAAGGACTGCCCGTTCCATGATCTCGCCATCACGGTTGACAACTCCGTTGTGTCCTCCTCCCAGAGTGCGAAGAGCCTTGGCGTGACCCTGGACAACACCCTGTCGTTCTCCGCTAACATCAAGGCGGTGACCCGCTCCTGCAGGTTCATGCTCTACAACATTCGGAGAGTACGACCCTGCCTTACACAGGAAGCGGCACAGGTCCTAATCCAGGCACTTGTCATCTCCCGTCTGGATTACTGCAACTCGCTGTTGGCTGGCCTCCCTGCCTGTGCCATTAAACCCCTACAACTCATCCAGAATGCCGCAGCCCGTCTGGTGTTCAACCTTCCCAAGTTCTCTCACGTCACCCCCCTCCTCCGCACACTCCACTGGCTTCCAGTTGAAGCTCGCATCCGTTACAAGACCATGGTGCTTGCCTATGGAGCAGTGAGGGGAACGGCACCTCTGTACCTTCGGGCTCTGATCAGTCCCTACACCCAAACGAGGGCATTGCGTTCATCCACCTCTGGCCTGCTGGCTCCCCTTCCTCTGCGGAAGCATAGTTCCCGCTCAGCCCAGTCAAAACTGTTCGCTGCTCTGGCACCCCAATGGTGGAACAAGCTCCCTCACGACGCCAGGACAGCGGAGTCACTCACCACCTTCCGGAGACATTTGAAACCCCACCTCTTTAAGGAATACCTGGGATAGGATAAAGTCATCCTTCTACCCCCCCCCCCCAAAATTGTAAAGTGGTTATCCCACTGGATATAGGGTGAATGCACCAATTTGTGAGTCGCTCTGGATAAGAGCGTCTGCTAAATGACGTAAATATGCCCTTGAGCAAGGCACTTAACCCTACTTGCTCCTGTAAGTCGCTCTGGATAAGAGCGTCTGCTAAATGACTAAAATGTAAATGTAAATGTAGTGTTATAGTGTTACAGTGTTATGTTATGATGTAGTGTTACAGTGTTATGGTGTAGTGTTATGGTGTAGTGTTATAGTGTAGTGTTATAGTGTTATGGTGTAGTGTTATAGTGATATGATGAAGTGTTATAGTGTTAAAGTGTTACGGTGTAGTGTTACAGTGTGATGGTGTAGTGTTATAGTGTTATAGTGTTATGGTGTAGTGTTAGAGTGTTATAGTGTTATGGTGTAGTGTTACGTTATAGTGTTACAGTGTTACAGTGTAGTGTTATAGTGTTACAGTGTTACGGTGTAGTGTTATAGTGTTATGGTGTAGTGTTATAGTGTTATGGTGTAGTGTTATAGTGTTATGGTGTAGTGTTATAGTGTGATGGTGTAGTATTATAGTGTTATGGTGTAGTGTTATAGTGTTACGTTATAGTGTTATAGTGTTATAGTGTTACGGTGTAGTGTTATAGTGTTATGGTGTAGTGTTATAGTGTTATGGTGTAGTGTTATAGTGATATGATGAAGTGTTATAGTGTTATGGTGTAGTGTTATAGTGTTATGGTGTAGTGTTATAGTGTTACGTTACAGTGTTATAGTGTTATAGTGTAGTGTTATAGTGTGATGGTGTAGTATTATAGTGTTATGGTGTAGTGTTATAGTGTTACGTTATAGTGTTATAGTGTTATAGTGTTACGGTGTAGTGTTATAGTGTTATGGTGTAGTGTTATAGTGTTATGGTGTAGTGTTATAGTGTTACGTTACAGTGTTATAGTGTTATAGTGTAGTGTTATAGTGTGATGGTGTAGTATTATAGTGTTACGTTATAGTGTTATAGTGTTATAGTGTTACGGTGTAGTGTTATAGTGTTACGGTGTAGTGTTATAGTGTTATGGTGTAGTGTTATAGTGTTACGTTATAGTGTTATAGTGTTATAGTGTTACGGTGTAGTGTTATAGTGTTATGGTGTAGTGTTATAGTGTTATGGTGTAGTGTTATGGTGTAGTGTTACGGTGTAGTGTTATAGTGTTATGGTGTAGTGTTATGTTATAGAGTTATAGTGTAGTAGTGTACTAGTGTTATAGTGTTCTAGTGTAGTAGTGTTATGTTCTAGTGTTCTAGTGTTTTATACTTATTAGGAGTCCTCTAGATATAGAACTGCACACACACACACACACACACGCTAACACATGCACTCTACCCACACGTACATATGGATTTTGTATTGTAGATACAGTATGTTGTAGAATAGCAGAGCAGGAACTAATGGGGATCCATAATAAACCCCAGGAAGAGTAGCTGCTGCCTTGGCAGGAACTAATGGGGATCCATAATAAACCCCAGGAAGAGTAGCTGCTGCCTTGGCAGGAACTAATGGGGATCCATAATAAACCCCAGGAAGAGTAGCTGCTGCCTTGGCAGGAACTAATGGGGATCCATAATAAACCCCAGGAAGAGTAGCTGCTGCCTTGGCAGGAACTAATGGGGATCCATAATAAACCCCAGGAAGAGTAGCTGCTGCCTTGGCAGGAACTAATGGGGATCCATAATAAACCCCAGGAA
This sequence comes from Coregonus lavaretus, assembly GCF_964263955.1. Taxonomy (NCBI): domain Eukaryota; kingdom Metazoa; phylum Chordata; class Actinopteri; order Salmoniformes; family Salmonidae; genus Coregonus; species Coregonus lavaretus. The sequence continues at coordinate 478,037 of NC_139989.1, read as the reverse complement.
GAGTAGCTGCTGCCTTGGCAGGAACTAATGGGGATCCATAATAAACCCCGGGAAGAGTAGCTGCTGCCTTGGCAGGAACTAATGGGGATCCATAATAAACCCCGGGAACAGTAGCTGCTGCCTTGGCAGGAACTAATGGGGATCCATAATAAACCCCAGGAAGAGTAGCTGCTGCCTTGGCAGGAACTAATGGGGATCCATAATAAACCCCAGGAAGAGTAGCTGCTGCCTTGGCAGGAACTAATGGGGATCCATAATAAACCCCAGGAAGAGTAGCTGCTGCCTTGGCAGGAACTAATGGGGATCCATAATAAACCCCAGGAAGAGTAGCTGCTGCCTTGGCAGGAACTAATGGGGATCCATAATAAACCCCAGGAAGAGTAGCTGCTGCCTTGGCAGGAACTAATGGGGATCCATAATAAACCCCAGGAAGAGTAGCTGCTGCCTTGGCAGGAACTAATGGGGATCCATAATAAACCCCAGGAAGAGTAGCTGCTGCCTTGGCAGGAACTAATGGGGATCCATAATAAACCTCAGGAAGAGTAGCTGCTGCCTTGGCAGGAACTAATGGGGATCCATAATAAACCCCAGGAAGAGTAGCTGCTGCCTTGGCAGGAACTAATGGGGATCCATAATAAACCCCAGGAAGAGTAGCTGCTGCCTTGGCAGGAACTAATGGGGATCCATAATAAACCCCAGGAAGAGTAGCTGCTGCCTAGGCAGGAACTAATGGGGATCCATAATAAACCCCAGGAAGAGTAGCTGCTGCCTTGGCAGGAACTAATGGGGATCCATAATAAACCCCAGGAAGAGTAGCTGCTGCCTTGGCAGGAACTAATGGGGATCCATAATAAACCCCAGGAAGAGTAGCTGCTGCCTTGGCAGGAACTAATGGGGATCCATAATAAACCCCAGGAAGAGTAGCTGCTGCCTTGGCAGGAACTAATGGGGATCCATAATAAACCCCAGGAAGAGTAGCTGCTGCCTTGGCAGGAACTAATGGGGATCCATAATATACCCCAGGAAGAGTAGCTGCTGCCTTGGCAGGAACTAATGGGGATCCATAATAAACCCCAGGAAGAGTAGCTGCTGCCTTGGCAGGAACTAATGGGGATCCATAATAAACCCCAGGAAGAGTAGCTGCTGCCTTGGCAGGAACTAATGGGGATCCATAATAAACCACAGGAAGAGTAGCTGCTGCCTTGGCAGGAACTAATGGGGATCCATAATAAACCCCAGGAAGAGTAGCTGCTGCCTTGGCAGGAACTAATGGGGATCCATAATAAACCCCAGGAAGAGTAGCTGCTGCCTTGGCAGGAACTAATGGGGATCCATAATAAACCCCAGGAAGAGTAGCTGCTGCCTTGGCAGGAACTAATGGGGATCCATAATAAACCCCAGGAAGAGTACCTGCTGCCTTGACAGGAACTAATGGGGATCCCTAATAGATACAAATACACACAGTAAGGAACTAAAGATGTTTAAAAGAAGGAAATGAACAGAAGATGTTTAAAAGAAGAAGATGAACAGAAGATGAGCTAAATGAATAAATGGAATGTTCTTTTAGAAAAGGATACCCTTTCAGCTGAGGAAGAAACAGATTTGAATACATCTGGAATAGAACTAGATCAAACTGGTTGAGCTTTAATAGAACTAGATCAAACTGGTTGAGCTTTAATAGAACTAGATCAAACTGGTTGAGCTTTATTAGAACTAGATCAAACTGGTTGAGCTTTATTAGAACTAGATCAAACTGGTTGAGCTTTATTAGAACTAGATCAAACTGGTTGAGCTTTATTAGAACTAGATCAAACTGGTTGAGCTTTATTAGAACTAGATCAAACTGGTTGAGGCCAGTGTGTCCTCATGTGTCTTCATAGAGACCAGTGTGTCCTCATGTGTCTTCATAGAGACCAGTGTGTCTTCATGTGTCTTCATAGAGACCAGTGTGTCCTCATGTGTCTTCATAGAGACCAGTGTGTCCTCATGTGTCTTCATAGAGACCAGTGTGTCCTCATGCGTCTTCATAGAGACCAGTGTGTCTTCATGTGTCTTCATAGAGACCAGTGTGTCCTCATGTGTCTTCATAGAGACAAGTGTGTCCTCATGTGTCTTCATAGAGACCAGTGTGTCTTCATGTGTCTTCATAGAGACCAGTGTGTCCTCATGTGTCTTCATAGAGACCAGTGTGTCTTCATGTGTCTTCATAGAGACCAGTGTGTCTTCATGTGTCTTCATAGAGACCAGTGTGTCCTCATGTGTCTTCATAGAGACCAGTGTGTCCTCATGCGTCTTCATAGAGACCAGTGTGTCTTCATGTGTCTTCATAGAGACCAGTGTGTCCTCATGTGTCTTCATAGAGACCAGTGTGTCCTCATGTGTCTTCATAGAGACCAGTGTGTCTTCATGTGTCTTCATAGAGACCAGTGTGTCCTCATGTGTCTTCATAGAGACCAGTGTGTCTTCATGTGTCTTCATAGAGACCAGTGTGTCCTCATGTGTCTTCATAGAGACCAGTGTGTCCTCATGTGTCTTCATAGAGACCAGTGTGTCTTCATGTGTCTTCATAGAGACCAGTGTGTCTTCATGTGTCTTCATAGAGACCAGTGTGTCTTCATGTGTCTTCATAGAGACCAGTGTGTCCTCATGTGTCTTCATAGAGACCAGTGTGTCTTCATGTGTCTTCATAGAGACCAGTGTGTCTTCATGTGTCTTCATAGAGACCAGTGTGTCTTCATGTGTCTTCATAGAGACCAGTGTGTCCTCATGTGTCTTCATAGAGACCAGTGTGTCTTCATGTGTCTTCATAGAGACCAGTGTGTCCTCATGCGTCTTCATAGAGACCAGTGTGTCCTCGTGTCTTCATAGAGACCAGTGTGTATATACAGACCATTCAAAAGTTTGGACTCATTCAAGGGTTTTACGTTATTTTTACAATTTTCTACATTGTAGAATAATAGTGAAGACATCAAAACTATGAAATAACGGGAGGATCTTGTCAGTGATCTCAAGGCAGCTGGGACCATAGTCACCAAGAAAACAATTGGTAACACACTACGCCGTGAAGGACTGAAATCCTGCAGCGCCCACAAGGTCCCCCTGCTCAAGAAAGCACATATACAGGGCCATCTGAAGTTTGCCAATGAACATCTGAATGATTCAGAGGAGAACTGGGTGAAAGTGTTGTGGTCAGATTAGACCAAAATCAAGCTCTTTGGCATCAACTCAACTCGCCGTGTTTGGAGGAGGAGGAATGCTGCCTATGTCCCCAAGAACACCCATCCCCACCGTCAAACATGGAGGTGGAAACATTATGCTTTGGGGGTGTTTTTCTGCTAAGGGGACAGGACAACTTCACCGCATCAAAGGGACGATGGACGGGGCCATGTACCGTCAAATCTTGGGTGAGAACCTCCTTCCCTCAGCCAGGGCATTGAAAATGGGTCGTGGATTTTCCAGCATGACAGTGACCCAAAACACACGGCCAAGGCAACAAAGGAGTGGCTCAAGAAGAAGCACATTAAGGTCCTGGAGTGGCCTAGCCAGTGTCCAGACCTTAATCCCATAGAAAATCTGAGGGAGCTGAAAGTTCGAGTTGCCAAACATCAGCCTCGAAACCTTAATAACTTGGAGAAGATCTGCAAAGAGGAGTGGGACAAAATCCCTCCTGAGATGTGTGCAAACCTGGTGGCCAACTACAAGAAACGTCTGACATCTGATTGCCAACAAGGGTTTTGCCACCAAGTACTAAGTCATGTTTCGCAGAGGGGTCAAATACTTATTTCCCTCATTAAAATGCAAATCAATTCATAACATTTTTGACATGCGTTTTTCTGGATTTTGTTGTTTTTATTCTGTCTCTCACTGTTCAAATAAACCTACCATTAAAATTATAGACTGATCATGTCTTTGTCAGTTGGCAAACGTACAAAATCAGCAGGGGATCAAATACTTTTTTCCCCTCACTGTATATCTACAGTATCTCACAAAAGTGAGTACACCCCTCACATTTTTGTAAATATTTGAGTATATATTTTAATGTGACAACACTGAAGAAATGACACTTTGCTACAATGTAAAGTAGTGAGTGTACAGCTTGTATAACAGTGTACATTTGTCCCCTCAAAATAACTCAACACACAGCCATTAATGTCTAAACTGCTGGCAACAAAAGTGAGTACACACCTTAGTGAAAATGTCCAAATTTGGCCCAAAGTGTCAATATTTTGTGTGGCCACCATCATTTTCCAGCACTGCCTACATGACTGTTTTGCTAGCACAGACTGGAACATGTTCCGGGATTTTTCAGATAGCATTGAGGAGTACACCACATCAGTCACTGGCTTCATCAATAAGTGCATCGATGATGTCGTCCCCACAGTGACCATACGTACATACCCCAACCAGAAGCCATGGATTACAGGAAACATCTGCACTGAGCTAAAGGGTAGAGCTGCCGCTTTCAAGGAGCGGGAATCTAACCCGGACGCTTATAAGAAATCCCGCTATGCCCTCCGACGAACCATCAAACAGGCAAAGAGTCAATACAGGACTAAGATTGAATCGTACTACACCGGCTCTGACGCTCGTCGGATGTGGCAGGGCTTGAAAACTATTACAGACTACAAAGGGAAGCACAGCCGCAAGCTGCCCAGTGACACAAGACTTCCAGACGAGCTAAACCATTTCTATGCTCACTTCGAGGCAAACAACACTGAAGCATGCATGAGAACACCAGCTGTTCCGGATGACTATGTGTTCACGCTCTCCGTAGCCGATGCGAGTAAGACTTTTAAGCAGGTCATCATTCACAAGGCCGCAGGGCCAGACGGATTACCAGGACGTGTACTCCGAGCATGGTCAAATACTTATTTCCCTCATTAAAATGCAAATCAATTTATAACATTTTTGACATGCGTTTTTCTGGATTCTTTTGTTGTTATTCTGTCTCTCACTGTTCAAATAAACCTACCATTAAAATTATAGACTGCTCATTTCTTTGTCAGTGGGCAAACGTACAAAATCAGCAGGGGATCAAATACTTTTTTCCCTCACTGTAGCTATCTTAAGATGAATGCACTACCTGTAAATCTCTCTGGATAAGAGCGTCTGCTAAATGACTCACTAACTGTAAGTCTCTCTGGATAAGAGCGTCTGCTAAATGACTAAAATGTAAATGTGTGTGTGAATACATACCAGTGTGTGTCTTCATGTGTTCATCAAAGTACTGCTTCATGTTGAAGTCTTTGCCACACCACTGGCACATGAACTGCTTGTGTCCGATGTGGATGGACATGTGGGATCGCAGCTGATATTTATACTGGAACCGCTCATTACAGTTCTGGAATACACACACACAATTTATCACTATTATTTGGTTTCAATGTAAGTACTGTAGTGTACAGTGTAGTGATGGTACTGTAGTGTACAGTGTAGTGATGGTACTGTAGTGTACAGTGTGGTGATGGTACTGTAGTGTACAGTGTAGTGATGGTACTGTAGTGTACAGTGTGGTGATGGTACTGTAGTGTACAGTGTAGTGATGGTACTGTAGTGTACAGTGTGGTGATGGTACTGTAGTGTACAGTGTGGTGATGGTACTGTAGTGTACAGTGTGGTGATGGTACTGTAGTGTACAGTGTGGTGATGGTACTCTAGTGTACAGTGTGGTGATGGTACTGTAGTGTACAGTGTGGTGATGGTACTGTAGTGTACAGTGTGGTGATGGTACTGTAGTGTACAGTGTGGTGATGGTACTGTAGTGTACAGTGTGGTGATGGTACTGTAGTGTACAGTGTAGTGATGGTGCTGTAGTGTACAGTGTGGTGATGGTGCTGTAGTGTACAGTGTGGTGATGGTACTGTAGTGTACAGTGTGGTGATGGTACTCTAGTGTACAGTGTGGTGATGGTACTCTAGTGTACAGTGTGGTGATGGTACTGTAGTGTACAGTGTGGTGATGGTACTGTAGTGTACAGTGTGGTGATGGTACTGTAGTGTACAGTGTGGTGATGGTACTGTAGTGTACAGTGTGATGATGGTACTGTAGTGTACAGTGTGGTGATGGTACTCTAGTGTACAGTGTGGTGATGGTACTGTAGTGTACAGTGTAGTGATGGTACTGTAGTGTACAGTGTGGTGATGGTACTGTAGTGTACAGTGTGGTGATGGTACTGTAGTGTACAGTGTGGTGATGGTACTGTAGTGTACAGTGTAGTGATGGTACTGTAGTGTACAGTGTGGTGATGGTACTGTAGTGTACAGTGTGGTGATGGTACTGTAGTGTACAGTGTGGTGATGGTACTGTAGTGTACAGTGTGGTGATGGGTGCAGTGTGGTGATGGTACTGTAGTGTACAGTGTGGTGATGGTACTGTAGTGTACAGTGTGGTGATGGTACTGTAGTGTACAGTGTGGTGATGGTACTGTAGTGTAATGTATGGTGATGGGTAAAGGTGATTTGAGAAGGGCTTTCCAACCTCACACTTGAAGGGCTTCTCTCCAGAGTGTTGTAGAGAGTGAACCTTTAGGGACATGCCGCGCTTGAATGACTTCCCACACGTCTCACAGGTGAACGGCATGTCCTTGGTGTGGGCTAGACAGACAAACAGACAGACAGTCAGTCAGTCAGAGAGAACTATCACTATCATCCTGATTGGCTGCATCACCGCCTGGTATGGCAACTGCTTGGCCTCCGACAGCAAGGCACTACAGAGGGTAGTGCGTACGGCCCAGTACATCACTGGGGCCAAGCTTCCTGCCATCCAGGACCTCTATACCAGGCGGTGTCAGAGGAAGGCCCTAAAAATGGTCAAAGACTCCAGCCACCCTAGTCATAGACTGTTCTCTCTGCTACCGCACGGCAAGCGGTACCGGTGAGAACAGCTTCTACCCTTAACAGCTTCTAACCCCAAGACTCCTGAACAGCTAATCAAATGGCTAGACACCCAGACCCATCCACCCCTCAGTCTCCATCCACCCAGACCCATCCACCCCTCAGTCCCCATCCACCCCTCAGTCCCCATCCACCCCTCAGTCTCCATCCACCCCTCAGTCGCCATCCACCCCTCAGTCTCCATCCACCCCTCAGTCTCCATCCACCCAGACCCATCCACCCCTCAGTCTCCATCCACCCCTCAGTCTCCATCCACCCCTCAGTCGCCATCCACCCCTCAGTCTCCATCCACCCCTCAGTCTCCATCCACCCAGACCCATCCACCCCTCAGTCTCCATCCACCCCTCAGTCGCCATCCACCCCTCAGTCTCCATCCACCCAGACCCATCCACCCCTCAGTCTCCATCCACCCCTCAGTCTCCATCCACCCAGACCCATCCACCCCTCAGTCTCCATCCACCCCTCAGTCTCCATCCACCCCTCAGTCGCCATCCACCCCTCAGTCTCCATCCACCCCTCAGTCTCCATCCACCCAGACCCATCCACCCCTCAGTCTCCATCCACCCCTCAGTCTCCATCCACCCCTCAGTCTCCATCCACCCCTCAGTCGCCATCCACCCCTCAGTCTCCATCCACCCAGACCCATCCACCCCTCAGTCTCCATCCACCCCTCAGTCTCCATCCACCCCTCAGTCTCCATCCACCCCTCAGTCTCCATCCACCCCTCAGTCTCCATCCACCCCTCAGTCCCCATCCACCCATCAGTCTCCATCCACCCCTCAGTCCCCATCCACCCCTCAGTCTCCATCCACCCCTCAGTCTCCATCCACCCCTCAGTCTCCATCCACCCCTCAGTCTCCATCCACCCCTCAGTCTCTATCCACCCAGACCCATCCACCCCTCAGTCTCCATCCACCCCTCAGTCTCCATCCACCCCTCAGTCTCCATCCACCCCTCAGTCTCCATCCACCCCTCAGTCTCCATCCCTCAGTCTCCATCCACCCCTCAGTCTCCATCCACCCCTCAGTCGCCATCCACCCAGACACATCCACCCCTCAGTCTCCATCCACCCCTCAGTCCCCATCCACCCCTCAGTCCCCATCCACTCCTCAGTCTCCATCCACCCCTCAGTCTCCATCCACCCCTCAGTCTCCATCCACCCCTCAGTCTCCATCCACCCAGACCCATCCACCCCTCAGTCTCCATCCACCCGCCCGTATCCTCCCTTCCCCCCCGAAGAAAGCATCCCTCCCAAATGTATAAATTGATGGTTCGATTACGGGATGCCAAGCTCATATTTTTCCATATTCTATTCCAGTTAAAGTGTGGTTCAGATTAAATTTGATCTGTGGACTATATTTTTTTAATGGCTAGCTCAGAATTTGAATCTCACTTTGTAACAAAATAAAATGTGAACTTTTGGTGTGTGTTTTTCTGGGGTGTGGGTGTGTGTTTTTGGGGTGTGGGTGTGTGTTTTTGGGGTGTGGGTGTGTTTTTCTGGGGTGTGGGTGTGTTTTTCTGGGGTGTGGGTCTGTGTTTCTGGGGTGTGGGTCTGTGTTTCTGGGGTGTGGGTGTGTTTTTCTGGGGTGTGGGTCTGTGTTTTTGGGGTGTGGGTGTGTTTTTCTGGGGTGTGGGTCTGTGTTTTTGGGGTGTGGGTGTGTGTTTGGGGTGTGGGTGTGTGTTTTGGGGGGGGGGGGGGGGGGGTGTGAGTGAGTGCATGTGTGCTAAGGTGTGGAGAATCAGAGCAGGTGGTCAGTCCAGTTCAAGTGTTCCGCAGTCTGATGGCTCGTAGATGGAAACTGTCTCCGAGGCTGTTAGTTTCAGACGTCATACTCTGGTACCGTCTGCCCGACACTAAGGGAGAGAACAGCTTGTGGTTGGGGTGGTTGATGCTGCTCCGCTTCCTCTGGCAACGTTTTAAGTAGATGTCCTGGATGTGTGGGAGGGTCAGAACAGTAGTCTAATGTTATAGAAGGGAGGGTCAGAACAGTAGTCTAATGTTATAGAAGGGAGGGTCAGAACAGTAGTCTAATGTTATAGAAGGGAGGGTCAGAACAGTAGTCTAATGTTATAGAAGGGAGGGTCAGAACAGTAGTCTAATGTTATAGAAGGGAGGGTCAGAACAGTAGTCTAATGTTATAGAAGGGAGGGTCAGAACAGTAGTCTAATGTTATAGAAGGGAGGGTCAGAACAGTAGTCTAATGTTATAGAAGGGAGGGTCAGAACAGTAGTCTAATGTTATAGAAGGGAGGGTCAGAACAGTAGTCTAATGTTATAGAAGGGAGGGTCAGAACAGTAGTCTAAGGTTATAGAAGGGAGGGCCAGAACAGTAGTCTAATGTTATAGAAGGGAGGGTCAGAACAGTAGTCTAATGTTATAGAAGGGAGGGTCAGAACAGTAGTCTAATGTTATAGAAGGGAGGGTCAGAACAGTAGTCTAATGTTATAGAAGGGAGGGTCAGAACAGTAGTCTAATGTTATAGAAGGGAGGGTCAGAACAGTAGTCTAATGTTATAGAAGGGAGGGTCAGAACAGTAGTCTAATGTTATAGAAGGGAGGCTCAGAACAGTAGTCTAATGTTATAGAAGGGAGGGTCAGAACAGTAGTCTAATGTTATAGAAGGGAGGGTCAGAACAGTAGTCTAATGTTATAGAAGGGAGGGTCAGAACAGTAGTCTAATGTTATAGAAGGGAGGGTCAGAACAGTAGTCTAATGTTATAGAAGGGAGGGTCAGAACAGTAGTCTAATGTTATAGAAGGGAGGGCCAGAACAGTAGTCTGTTATAGAAGGGAGGGTCAGAACAGTAGTCTAATGTTATAGAAGGGAGGGTCAGAACAGTAGTCTAATGTTATAGAAGGGAGGGTCAGAACAGTAGTCTAATGTTATAGAAGGGAGGGTCAGAACAGTAGTCTAATGTTATAGAAGGGAGGGTCAGAACAGTAGTCTAATGTTATAGAAGAGAGGGTCAGAACAGTAGTCTAATGTTATAGAAGGGAGGGTCAGAACAGTAGTCTAATGCTATAGAAGGGAGGGTCAGAACAGTAGTCTAATGTTATAGAAGGGAGGGTCAGAACAGTAGTCTAATATTATAGAAGGGAGGGTCAGAACAGTAGTCTAATGTTATAGAAGGGAGGGTCAGAACAGTAGTCTAATGTTATAGAAGGGAGGGTCAGAACAGTAGTCTAATGTTATAGAAGGGAGGGTCAGAACAGTAGTCTAATGTTATAGAAGGGAGGGTCAGAACAGTAGTCTAATGTTATAGAAGGGAGGGTCAGAACAGTAGTCTAATGTTATAGAAGGGGGGACCAGAACAGTAGTCTAATGTTATAGATGGGAGGGTCAGAACAGTAGTCTAATGTTATAGAAGGGAGGGTCAGAACAGTAGTCTAATGTTATAGAAGGGAGGGTCAGAACAGTAGTCTAATGTTATAGAAGGGAGGGTCAGAACAGTAGTCTAATGTTATAGAAGGGAGGGTCAGAACAGTAGTATAATGTTATAGAAGGGAGGGTCAGAACAGTCAGTAGTCTAATGTTATAGAAGGGAGGGTCAGAACAGTAGTCTAATGTTATAGAAGGGAGGGTCAGAACAGTAGTCTAATGTTATAGAAGGGAGGGTCAGAACAGTAGTCTAATGTTATAGAAGGGAGGGCCAGAACAGTAGTCTAATGTTATAGAAGGGAGGGTCAGAACAGTAGTCTAATGTTATAGAAGGGAGGGTCAGAACAGTAGTCTAATGTTATAGAAGGGAGGGTCAGAACAGTAGTCTAATGTTATAGAAGGGAGGGTCAGAACAGTAGTCTAATGTTATAGAAGGGAGGGTCAGAACAGTAGTCTAATGTTATAGAAGGGAGGGTCAGAACAGTAGTCTAATGTTATAGAAGGGAGGGTCAGAACAGTAGTCTAATGCTATAGAAGGGAGGGTCAGAACAGTAGTCTAATGTTATAGAAGGGAGGGTCAGAACAGTAGTCTAATGTTATAGAAGGGAGGGCCAGAACAGTAGTCTAATGCTATAGAAGGGAGGGTCAGAACAGTAGTCTAATGTTATAGAAGGGAGGGTCAGAACAGTAGTCTAATGTTATAGAAGGGAGGGTCAGAACAGTAGTCTAATGTTATAGAAGGGAGGGTCAGAACAGTAGTCTAATGTTATAGAAGGGAGGATCAGAACAGTAGTCTAATGTTATAGAAGGGAGGGTCAGAACAGTAGTCTAATGTTATAGAAGGGAGGGTCAGAACAGTAGTCTAATGTTATAGAAGGGAGGGTCAGAACAGTAGTCTAATGTTATAGAAGGGAGGGTCAGAACAGTAGTATAATGTTATAGAAGGGAGGGTCAGAACAGTAGTCTAATGTTTGGGAAAGACTTGGTGAAGTGGTAAAACAGGAGGATAGCAGTGCTGCTTTGTTGTGCGTGATGATTGTCATTAAACAATTTGTTGATGTATTATTGCATTTTCTCCCCGGTCCCTAAACGTCTTTGCTGCGCAAGAGAAGCATAGATGAAAGAGAAAAAAATGCAGCAATTTATGACATTATTCTGGTGAGCAGGGGTTTATTTAGTATATTAAGAGTCAGTGTGGAGGAGGTATTGTTGCCAATCCTCACAGCCTGTGGTCTGTCCGTCAGGAAGTCCAGGATCCAGTTGCAGAGGGTGGTGTCCAGACCCAGGGCTCTGAGCTTGGAGGGAACATTAGTGTTGAATGTTGAACTGTAGTTAATGAACAGCATTCTACGTAGGTGTTCCTCTGGTCCAGATGTGTTATGGCCGTGTGAATAGCGATGGAAATGGCATCTTCCATGGATCTGTTGGAGCGGTGGGCAGATTGGAGTGGTTCCAGTGTGCCTGGTATGATGGCCTTGATGTGGGTCATGACCAGCCTCTCAAAGCACTTCATGATGACAGAGGTGAGTACGACGGGGCGATAGCCATTTGGGCATGTCACCTTTGTTTTCTTGGTCTCCTTGAAGCAAGTGGGGACTCCATCCTGGGACAGGTTGAGATGTCCGAGAAGATGCCCGCCAGCGGACACTTTGAGGACATGGCCAGGGATGCCATCTGGGCCGGCGGCTTTGTGAATATTCACTATTTTCAGCCTTGGAGAGCGTAGGCACCTGGTCGTTCAGAGCAGCAAGAGCCTGGTGTTACTATGATGTTACCATGGTGATAGTACTCACCCACCGTTACTATGACGTTACCATGGTGATAGTACTCACCCACCGTTACTATGACGTTACCATGGTGATAGTACTCACCCACCGTTACTATGATGTTACCATGGTGATAGTACTCACCGACCGTTACTATGATGTTACCATGGTGATAGTACTCACCCACCGTTACTATGACATTATCATGGTGATAGTACTCACCCTCTGTTACTATGTTACCATGGTGATAGTACTCACCGACCGTTACTATGATGTTACCATGGTGATAGTACTCACCGACCGTTACTATGATGTTACCATGGTGATAGTACTCACCGGCCATTACTATGATGTTACCATGGTGATAGTACTCACCAACCGTTACTATGATGTTACCATGGTGATAGTACTCACCAACCGTTACTATGATGTTACCATGGTGATAGTACTCACCCACCGCTACTATGATGTTACCATGGTGATAGTACTCACCGACCATTACTATGATGTTACCATGGTGTTAGTACTCACCGACCATGTGCTTCCTGACGTGGGCCATGGTGTAGAACTTCTTCTCACAGATCTCACAGCAGAACTTCTTCTCAGCATAACCGTGGACGATCTTGTTGTGTTCATGGAGAGACCAGAGCTTCTTAAAAGCCTTGCCACACGTTGCACACTGAAACACACACACTAATTCAACTCAGTGGAGGCCAACATTTAAAGTCACTTCATGATTTCAGTTGAAATGAAGGAAAAACTGAAGTATATTCCATCACATGATTAACAGGCACCGTGTTCTCCTCATCTATTGAATATGAAGGACATCTCTACATCCACTTTAAAACACATTACAGGACAAAGAGAGGTAGATGACTTTCAAAGTGATTGGAAGGCTTCTGTGTTATTAATCCCTGCAAAAAAGCTTCCATAGGAATGCCTGTCATTAAAACATAGAACTAATCATAATGGGGGGAATTCCGACCCGAGATGAGAGCACGTAAATGGACGGAATTCCCTTTGATGCACCTTTCTCTCCACGTGTATTCTGACCTTGAACCTAAGCATGAGAATATCATGCTATTCACCCGCTATTCGTTTGGGGAGGAGATCAAACAAATGAAGGTGTGGTGGAGGTGTGTTTAGAGATAAACTGTATTCTGAATTTGACACTTATTCCCTAATAATTCCACCATCTTTACGCGTGATGAAACCATGAGAAAGGCCTAGCGAGCCTGTCGGTTCCAAGTGGAAAAACATCTAACATCTATTTTTTCAGATGGAGAATATTGTTATTTCTATGCACTGTGATTTATAGATTGATAAGAGCTATTGATATTGATGAGTAAGCCGTTTGAATAAGTGGATTGTAAATATCAATGACACTCGTTTTAGATCTATTTTACTTTATAATCGCTGGAGACAAATGTGAAAGCAGTTATATGGCAGCAGACTGAAGCCTATCAGCTTTCCCGCACTAAAGTTTATGAAATGCTGAACCATTAAAGCAGAATTTCAATTGTACGTCCTTTTAACTTGCAGAGATCGCCACACTCGAATGTCTTAATTATAGACTAGTTTCCTGTTTCTAGCATGATAAATATTAGCCACTATCAGTATTGACCGTCAGTAGGTCTAATAACAACACATATTCAACTGCCAGTTTACTGTTAGTTCCCTTCAGTTAGTATAGCCTACATTATCATTACATTTCATTACATTGTTTCGTTTACCTTCATTCACTTCCTCTGTAAACGCAGTCATGGTCATGTGGTTGTTCCTGAGAGTCGCAATCAATAGTGGATCATATTAGCCTAACGTTGTGCAATAATTTGAGACAATTATAGCCTATTGGAATAATTATGGTACTGAGAGGACACATAGCAGTTTCACCCTGGAGCCGGGTGCGCGGTTTACGATTTCTGGACCGTTGTCATTAGTCTTCAGTTTGGTTATTATTAAATAGGGTATTTTACAGGACTATTGGTCGACTCCTATTGTTCAATTTACTCATCTTCCAATATCTCATCGATTTAACTTATATGCCAACTTTCAGGATGAATTCAACCATTTTGATTCATCAATATATTTAGCTCTCCAAACCGTTTTTTTATGATTCATAAATACTTTCAGATAAATCTAGGATACCAATTGGTGCTGAAAAGGAAACTAATATGTACTGTGTATATTTAGATGGCTTTCTTTTATTGATCCCTAATATTCTGAACCGTTCTCTCCATATATTCTAGTGAGTCTGTCAAAAAAATTCTAACTAAAAGTTACACCGAATTTAAAGGGATGGCTTTAGATATTTGTACTGAAAACCCTATTGAATGAAAACTCCAAGATACAATCTGTTGGCCAGCAAGTGGGAGGGTTTT
>NC_139989.1:451120-458620 GCF_964263955.1 Coregonus lavaretus | reverse complement strand
GTATAACTAACCTGTATGCTCTTCTCACAGTTGGTTTGATGGTGCAGTAGTAGTAGTAGTAGTAGTAGTAGTAGTAGTAGTAGTAGTAGTAACAGTAGTAGTAGTAGTAGTGTAGTAGTAGTAGTAGTAGTAGTAGTAGCAGTAGTAGTAGTTACTAACCTGTATGCTCTTCTCACAGTTGGTTTGATGGTGCAGTAGTAGTAGTAGTAGTAGTAGTGTAGTAGTAGTAGTAGTAGTAGTAGTAGTAGTAGTAGTAGTAGTAGTAGTAGTAGTAGTAGTTACTAACCTGTATGCTCTTCTCACAGTTGGTTTGATGGTGCAGTAGTAGTAGTAGTAGTAGTAGTAGTAGTAGTAGTAGTAGTAGTAGTAGTAGTAGTAGTTGTAGTAGTTACTAACCTGTATGCTCTTCTCACAGTTGGTTTGATGGTGCAGTAGTAGTAGCAGTAGTAGTAGTAGTAGTAGTAGTAGTAGTAGTTGTTGTTGTTGTAGTAGTAGTAGTAGTAGTAGTAGTAGTAGCAGTTGTAGCTGTAGTTGTAGTAGTGTTGTAGTAGTAGTTGTAGTAGTTACTAACCTGTATGCTCTTCTCACAGTTGGTCTGATGGTGAAGTAGTAGTTCACTCTCCAGAAGGAAGCGTTTTCCACACTTGTTGCAGATCTGCATGCGGTTGTGAGTGACGTTCATGTGTTTCTCTAGGTACCAGCGGTTGTTGAAGACCCGGGGACATTTCTTACAGTGGAACTGTTGTTTCTCTTCCAGTCTGACCATCTGACCTACGCTCTCAGGGTTCTGCTTCCTCTTCCTCCCCTGGTGAAGGTTGGCAAGGGTGGCATCACCAAGGGTCTGCCGCATGGAGACGGTTGTGGTGGCAACCGCCAGGGTTCTGTTCATCATAATAGACTCTGCTGGTATGTTCATATCATTGTTCTCCTCCTCTTCCTCCTCTTCCTCCTCTTCGCTGCTGTTCCCCATCTTCTCCTCTTTCCCTCTCTGCTCCTCCTCCCCGACCTCCCCGACCTCCCCATCATCATCATCATCATCATCATCCTCTTCCTTGTCCTCCTCCTCCCTCTGGTCACCATGGGAGCGGGTGAACATGGCAGTGGCGGTGGTATACGTGGCGACAGCCTTGCTCTCTGACCCCTTGGA
Organism: Coregonus lavaretus; assembly: GCF_964263955.1. NCBI lineage: Eukaryota > Metazoa > Chordata > Actinopteri > Salmoniformes > Salmonidae > Coregonus > Coregonus lavaretus. Next base: position 457,473 of record NC_139989.1, on the reverse strand, counting down.
GACGTTGAGTGTCTGGTTGTTGAGGTTGACCTCTACGATGATCTGCTCCCCGCCCCCCTCCAGCTTAAACAGACCCCTCCCTCCTCCTCCCCCACTCTCTCTGTCCTCTTGTTGGAAGTAGTACTGCTTGGCCTGGGACTGGGAGGAGGCAGGGTGATGCTGCTGGCTCTCTCCAGGTCCGTCCTCCACCCTCACAGAGAAAGGGCTGTTCCCCTCCCGAGTGTACACCCTTTCTAACTCCGCCCTCCCTAACTCCGCCTCCTGCTTGATCTCCCGGTACAGCTGACTTCCAGGGGTCATTGTCATGGAATTAGGGTCACTGAGGCCATCCTGATTGGCCAGGTTGTCTACCGCGGCCCTTAACGATTGGCTGCTGATGAGGTCACGGCAAGAAGCTGCGATGTCCATCATCTGCAGCAGGGTGGCGGCGTTGAGCACGTCTCTGACGCTACGGCTGCTGACCAACAGACGGGAGGTGTAGATGAAGTTAAGGATCTGCTGCAGGCCCTGGGAGGGGACACAGAAAGGGGTTATCAATGTGTTATGTAGGAGTGATCTGCTGCAGGCCCTGGGAGGGGACACAGAGAGGGGTTATCAATGTGTTATGTAGGAGTGATCTGCTGCAGGCCCTGGGAGGGTTAGGGTTAGGGGTAACCCTTTATTTGGATAGTCCCTCTGTAGACACTAGATCAGTAACATCTATCCACACTGAGCAAAAATATAAACGCAACATGATACAATTTCAACTATTTGACTGAGTTACAGTTCATATGAGGAAATCAGTCAATTGAAATAAATTCATTAGGCCCTAATCTATGGATTTCACATGACTGGGAATACAGATATGCATCTGCTGGTCACAGATACCTTAAAGAAAAAGTAGGGGCGTGGATCAGAAAACCAGTTAGTATCTGGTGTTACCACCATTTGCCTCATGAATTGAGACACATCTCCTTCGTATATTTACATTTTACATTTTAGTCATTTAGCAGACGCTCTTATCAAGAGCGACTTACAATTAGTGAGTGCATACATTTTCATACTGGCCCCCCGTGGGAATCAAACCCACAACTCTGGCGTTGCAAGCGCCATGCTCTACCAACTGAGCTACAGGGGACTTATAGAGTTGAGTTGATCAGGCTGTTGATTGTGACCTGAGGGATGTTGTCCCACTCCTCTTCAATGGCTGTGCGAAGTTATTGAATATGGAGGTCCGGATGTGAAGGTCCTGGGCTGGCGTGGTTACATGTGGTCTGTGGTTGGTAGGTCGGTTGGATGTACTGCCAAATTCTCTAAAACAATGTTGGAGGCGGCTTATGGTAGAGAAATTAACATTTAATTATCAGGCAAAACCTCTGGTGGACATTCCTGCAGTCAGCATGCCAATTGCACACTTAATCAAAACTTGAGACATCTGTGACATTGTGTTGTGTGACAAAACTGCATATTTTAGAGTAGCCTTTTATTGTCCCCAGCTCAAGGTGCACCTGTGTAATGATCATGCTGTTTAATCAGCTTCTTGATATGCCACAGCTGTCAGGTGGATGGATTATCTTGTCAAAGGAGAAATGCTGACTAAGAGGGATGTAAACTAATTTGTGCACACAATTTGAGATAAATATTTTCTTTGTGCGTACGGAACATTTCTGGGATCTTTTATTTCAGCTCATGAAACATGGGACCAACACTTTACAAGTTTGGTTTATATTTTTGTTCAGTATATTAACCCTTAACCCTTAACCTTACCCTTATCTAAACCTAGCTGTAACCTTAGCGAGCAGTTGCTTATTAACAGATCGTTTTTTTTATCGTATGACCATCTACCATCCAGGCTCTGTCGTAGCCGGCCGTGACCGGGAGACCCATGGGGCGGCGCACAATTGGCCCAGCGTCGTCCAGGGTAGGGGAGGGAATGGCCAGCAGGGATATAGCTCAGTTGGTAGAGCATGGCGTTTGCAACGCCAGGGTTGTGGGTTCGATTCCCACGGGGGGCCAGTATGAAAAAATAAAAAATGTATGCACTCACTAACTGTAAGTCGCTCTGGATAAGAGCGTCTGCTAAATGACTAAAATGGAAATGTAAATGTACAGATGGAAAATCTGGACTATCTAAATAAAGTGTGACCTGAAGGTGATATGTCAGGTCTATGAATGTGTTATGTAGAGCTTATCAATGTGTTATGTAGGGCTTATGAATGTGTTATGTAGGGATTATGGAAGTGTTATGTTGAGTTTATGAATGTGTTATGTAGGGCTTATGAATGTGCTATGTAGGGCTTACGAATGTGTTATGTAGGATTTATGAATGTGTTATGTAGGGCATGGAAGTGTTATGTTGAGTTTATGAATGTGTTACGTAGGGCTTATGACTGTGTTATGTAGAGCTTATAAATGTTCTATGTAGGGCTTATGGATGTGTTATGTTAGGGTTATGAATGTGTTATGTAGATCTTATAAATTGTTTTGAACGGCTTATGAATGTGTTATTAAGTCCTTATGTGTTATTAACTAGCTAGGTGCCCACTGACCTGGGAGCTGAGGGCATCCAGAGACAGGTCGACCCGGCGCAGCTGCTTGCTCTGGGAGAACAGGGAGTGGAAGAAGGGGCTGTAGGCCGCCAGCACCCCCTTGTGGGCAGAGAAGGTACTGCGCTGGCGCACCAACACTATGTCCACGTCACAGAGGTCAGGCTGGAAGAGACGCTGCTCATTCAACCTGTCCATCAAACAGGTGAAGTGAAGAGCAACATCCTCCACCACAGAGAACTCAGCTGACGGGAAGTCTGATGTCTTCTCTACTATGAGCTGGGGAGAGGAGAGATGGAGGGGGAGGAGAGATGGAGGTGGAGGAGAGGAGGGAGGAGAGGAGAGGAGGGAGGAGAGATGGAGGGGGAGGAGAGGGAGAGGAGGGAGGAGAGATGGAGGGGGAGGAGAGGAGGGAGGAGAGGAGAGGAGGGAGGAGAGATGGAGGGGGAGGAGAGATGGAGGTGGAGGAGAGGAGGGAGGGAGGAGAGATGGAGGGGGAGGAGAGGAGGGAGGAGAGGAGAGGAGGGAGGAGAGATGGAGGGGGAGGAGAGGGGAGAGGAGGGAGGGAGATGGAGGGGGAGGAGAGGGAGAGGAGGGAGGGAGAGGAGGGAGGAGAGGATGGAGGGGGAGAGAGGAGGCGGAGGAGGAGAGGAGAGATGGAGGGGGTGGAGAGGAGGGAGGAGAGAGGCAGGAGAAAGAGAGATGGAGGGGAGGAGAGGGAGAGGAGGGAGGAGAGATGGAGGGGAGGAGAGGGAGAGGAGGGAGGGGAGAGGAGGGAGGAGAGGATGGATGGGGGAGAGAGGAGGGGAGAGAGGAGGGGAGGAGGAGAGGAGAGATGGAGGGGGTGGAGAGGAGGGAGGAGAGAGGCAGGAGAGGAGAGATGGAGGGGAGGAGAGGAGGGGGAGGAGAGGAGGAGATGGGCAGGAGAGAAGAGATGGATGGGGAGGAGAGGGGGAGGAGACAAGAGAGGAGAGATGGAGGGGAGGAGAGGGGGAGGAGACGAGAGAGGAGAGATGGAGGGGGTGGAGAGGAGGGAGGAGAGGGGCAGGAGAGGAGGGAGGAGAGGGGCAGGAGAGGAGAGATGGAGGGGGTGGAGAGGAGGGAGGAGAGGGGAGGAGAGGAGGGAGAGGAGAGCAGGGGGAGGAGAGGAGGGAGGAGAGGAGGGAAGAGAGGAGTTGTTTCTATGACAAACAGATTGCTGATAAAGATGTTTTGTGTTGTGTTCATTACAGAAAGACCATCGTTTCACAAACATAATTAGAGAGAGAGCAAAGAATTAGCTTGGGATTCTCAGATGGAGGATCTTAATTTGATCACTCTTGTTGCTGTGAATTTCCCTGCACAGAAGAAATGCAAACGTGTAGTGTTTTCAAGGTTTAAAAGGATTGTAAAGTTTGTAATTTAGAATGTCAGGCTTGATTTGCCCTAACAAAGTGTATCAACCTCTTCAAAAAAATTTTAATCCACAAAAAATTCACATTTCCTGTAGCTGCAGGATTATTTTCGTGCTGTAGCAAACTGGCTCAAAATAAGATCCTCCATCTGTACTACATTGCTACATTGTCTTTGAGAGGCTACTGAGACAAGGGTACAGACTGCACTGTACTGTAGGGGTCATTCAGAAACCAAAGGTAGTGCTCTGTGCTCACATCTCAACCTCCCTGGTGGGGTTTATTATAGCACAGGAACAGGACACACACACACATCGTCTTTATGAGAGGACGGCCTGGGTAGTACATTGATATTCAGTGCTACCTCCTCCCATGAACTCCCTTTTCCTCCCCCTCCTCCCATTAGCTCCCATCTCCTCTCCTCCTCCCATGAACTCCCTCCTCCTCCCCTCCTCCCATGAACTCCCTTTTCCTCCCCCTCCTCCCATGAGCTCCCTCCCCCTCCTCCCATTAGCTCCCATCTCCTCTCCTCCTCCCATTAACTCCCTCCCCCTCCTCCCATTAACTCCCTTTTCCTCCCCCTCCTCCCATGAGCTCCCTCCTCCTCTCCTCCTCCCATTAACTCCCTCCCCCTCCTCCCATTAACTCCCTCCTCCTCCCCTCCTCCCATGAGCTCCCTCCTCCTCCCCTCCTCCCATTAACTCCCTCCTCCTCCCCTCCTCCCATGAGCTCCCTCCTCCTCCCCCTCCTCCCATTAACTCCCTCCTCCTCCCCTCCTCCCATGAGCTCCCTCCTCCTCCCCTCCTCCCATGAGCTCCCTCCTCTCCTCCTCCCATTAACTCCCTCCCCCTCCTCCCATTAACTCCCTCCTCCTCCCCTCCTCCCATGAGCTCCCTCCTCCTCCCCTCCTCCCATTAACTCCCTCCTCCTCCCCTCCTCCCATGAGCTCCCTCCTCCTCCACCTCCTCCCATTAGCTCCCATCTCCTCTCCTCCTCCCATTAACTCCCATCTCCTCACCTCCTCCCATGAGCTCCCTCCTCCTCTCCTCCTCCCATTAGCTCCCATCTCCTCCCCTCCTCCCATGAGCTCCCTCCCCCTCCTCCCATTAGCTCCCATCTCCTCTCCTCCTCCCATGAACTCCCTCCTCCTCCCCTCCTCCCATGAACTCCCTTTTCCTCCCCCTCCTCCCATGAGCTCCCTCCCCCTCCTCCCATTAGCTCCCATCTCCTCCCCTCCTCCCATGAACTCCCTTTTCCTCCCCCTCCTCCCATTAACTCCCATCTCCTCCCCTCCTCCCATGAACTCCCTTTTCCTCCCCCTCCTCCCATTGACTCCCTTTTCCTCCCCCTCCTCCCATGAACTCCCTTTTCCTCCCCCTCCTCCCATTAGCTCCCATCTCCTCCCCTCCTCCCATGAACTCCCTTTTCCTCCCCCTCCTCCCATGAGCTCCCTCCCCCTCCTCCCATTAGCTCCCATCTCCTCTCCTCCTCCCATGAACTCCCTTTTCCTCCCATGAGCTCCCTCCTCCTCCACCTCCTCCCATTAACTCCCATCTCCTCTCCTCCTCCCATTAGCTCCCATCTCCTCCCCTCCTCCCATGAGCTCCCTCCCCCTCCTCCCATTAACTCCCTCCTCCTCCCCTCCTCCCATGAGCTCCCTCCTCCTCCCCTCCTCCCATGATCTACCTCCCCCTCCTCCCATGAGCTCCCTCCTCCTCTCCTCCTCCCATGAGCTCCCTCCCCCTCCTCCCATTAGCTCCCATCTCCTCTCCTCCTCCCATGAACTCCCTCCTCCTCCCCTCCTCCCATGAACTCCCTTTTCCTCCCCCTCCTCCCATGAGCTCCCTCCCCCTCCTCCCATTAGCTCCCATCTCCTCTCCTCCTCCCATGAACTCCCTTTTCCTCCCATGAGCTCCCTCCTCCTCCACCTCCTCCCATTAACTCCCATCTCCTCTCCTCCTCCCATTAGCTCCCATCTCCTCTCCTCCTCCCATTAACTCCCATCTCCTCTCCTCCTCCCATTAGCTCCCATCTCCTCCCCTCCTCCCATGAGCTCCCTCCCCCTCCTCCCATTAACTCCCTCCTCCTCCCCCTCCTCCCATGAACTCCCTCCTCCTCCCCTCCTCCCATGATCTACCTCCCCCTCCTCCCATGAGCTCCCTCCTCCTCTCCTCCTCCCATGAGCTCCCTCCCCCTCCTCCCATTAGCTCCCATCTCCTCTCCTCCTCCCATGAACTCCCTCCTCCTCCCCTCCTCCCATGAACTCCCTTTTCCTCCCCCTCCTCCCATGAGCTCCCTCCCCCTCCTCCCATTAGCTCCCATCTCCTCTCCTCCTCCCATTAGCTCCCATCTCCTCTCCTCCCATGAGCTCCCTCCTCCTCCCCCCTTCTCCCATTAGCTCCCATCTCCTCTCCTCCTCCCATGAGCTCCCTTCTCC
>NC_139989.1:352500-450920 GCF_964263955.1 Coregonus lavaretus | reverse complement strand
CCTGCCCTGAACACATTACAGAGCTACCCTGTCCTGAACTACTACAACACATTACAGAGCTACCCTGTCCTGAACTACTACAACACATTACAGAGCTACCCTGTCCTGAACTACTACAACACATTACAGAGCTACCCTGTCCTGAACTGCTACAACACATTACAGAGCTACCCTGTCCTGAACTGCTACAACACATTACAGAGCTACCCTGTCCTGAACTGCTACAACACATTACAGAGCTACCCTGTCCTGAACTACTACAACACATTACAGAGCTACCCTGTCCTGAACTACTACAACACATTACAGAGCTACCCTGCCCTGAACTACTACAACACATTACAGAGCTACCCTGCCCTGAACACATTACAGAGCTACCCTGTCCTGAACTACTACAACACATTACAGAGCTACCCTGCCCTGAACTGCTACAACACATCACAGAGCTACCCTGCCCTGAACACATTACAGAGCTACCCTGTCCTGAACTACTACAACACATCACAGAGCTACCCTGCCCTGAACACATTACAGAGCTACCCTGCCCTGAACTACTACAACACATTACAGAGCTACCCTGCCCTGAACACATTACAGAGCTACCCTGCCCTGAACACATTACAGAGCTACCCTGCCCTGAACACATTACAGAGCTACCCTGTCCTGAACTACTACAACACATTACAGAGCTACCCTGCCCTGAACACATCACAGAGCTACCCTGCCCTGAACTGCTACAACACATTACAGAGCTACCCTGCCCTGAACACATTACAGAGCTACCCTGCCCTGAACTACTACAACACATTACAGAGCTACCCTGTCCTGAACTACTACAACACATTACAGAGCTACCCTGCCCTGAACTACTACAACACATTACAGAGCTACCCTGTCCTGAACTACTACAACACATTACAGAGCTACCCTGTCCTGAACTACTACAACACATTACAAAGCTACCCTGTCCTGAACTACTACAACACATTACAGAGCTACCCTGTCCTGAACTACTACAACACATTACAGAGCTACCCTGTCCTGAACTACTACAACACATTACAGAGCTACCCTGCCCTGAACACATTACAGAGCTACCCTGTCCTGAACTGCTACAACACATTACAGAGCTACCCTGTCCTGAACTACTACAACACATTAGAGAGCTACCCTGTCCTGAACTACTACAACACATTACAGAGCTACCCTGTCCTGAACTACTACAACACATTACAGAGCTACCCTGCCCTGAACTACTACAACACATTACAGAGCTACCCTGCCCTGAACACATTACAGAGCTACCCTGTCCTGAACTACTACAACACATTACAGAGCTACCCTGCCCTGAACTGCTACAACACATCACAGAGCTACCCTGCCCTGAACACATTACAGAGCTACCCTGTCCTGAACTACTACAACACATCACAGAGCTACCCTGCCCTGAACACATTACAGAGCTACCCTGCCCTGAACTACTACAACACATTACAGAGCTACCCTGCCCTGAACACATTACAGAGCTACCCTGCCCTGAACTACTACAACACATTACAGAGCTACCCTGTCCTGAACTACTACAACACATTACAGAGCTACCCTGCCCTGAACACATCACAGAGCTACCCTGTCCTGAACTACTACAACACATTACAGAGCTACCCTGTCCTGAACTACTACAACACATTACAGAGCTACCCTGCCCTGAACTACTACAACACATTACAGAGCTACCCTGCCCTGAACACATTACAGAGCTACCCTGCCCTGAACTACTACAACACATTACAGAGCTACCCTGCCCTGAACACATTACAGAGCTACCCTGCCCTGAACTACTACAACACATCACAGAGCTACCCTGCCCTGAACACATTACAGAGCTACCCTGCCCTGAACTACTACAACACATTACAGAGCTACCCTGCCCTGAACACATTACAGAGCTACCCTGCCCTGAACTACTACAACACATTACAGAGCTACCCTGCCCTGAACTGCTACAACACATCACAGAGCTACCCTGCCCTGAACACATTACAGAGCTACCCTGCCCTGAACTACTACAACACATCACAGAGCTACCCTGCCCTGAACACATTACAGAGCTACCCTGCCCTGAACTACTACAACACATTACAGAGCTACCCTGTCCTGAACTACTACAACACATTACAGAGCTACCCTGTCCTGAACTACTACAACACATTACAGAGCTACCCTGTCCTGAACTACTACAACACATTACAGAGCTACCCTGTCCTGAACTACTACAACACATTACAGAGCTACCCTGTCCTGAACTACTACAACACATTACAGAGCTACCCTGTCCTGAACTACTACAACACATTACAGAGCTACCCTGTCCTGAACTACTACAACACATTACAGAGCTACCCTGCCCTGAACTACTACAACACATCACAGAGCTACCCTGCCCTGAACACATTACAGAGCTACCCTGCCCTGAACTACTACAACACATTACAGAGCTACCCTGTCCTGAACTACTACAACACATTACAGAGCTACCCTGCCCTGAACACATTACAGAGCTACCCTGCCCTGAACACATTACAGAGCTACCCTGTCCTGAACTACTACAACACATTACAGAGCTACCCTGTCCTGAACTACTACAACACATTACAGAGCTACCCTGCCCTGAACTACTACAACACATTACAGAGCTACCCTGCCCTGAACTACTACAACACATTACAGAGCTACCCTGCCCTGAACTACTACAACACATTACAGAGCTACCCTGCCCTGAACTACTACAACACATTACAGAGCTACCCTGCCCTGAACTACTACAACACATTACAGAGCTACCCTGCCCTGAACTACTACAACACATTACAGAGCTACCCTGCCCTGAACTACTACAACACATTACAGAGCTACCCTGCCCTGAACACATTACAGAGCTACCCTGCCCTGAACTACTACAACACATTACAGAGCTACCCTGTCCTGAACTACTACAACACATTACAGAGCTACCCTGCCCTGAACTACTACAACACATTACAGAGCTACCCTGCCCTGAACACATTACAGAGCTACCCTGCCCTGAACTACTACAACACATTACAGAGCTACCCTGCCCTGAACACATTACAGAGCTACCCTGCCCTGAACTACTACAACACATCACAGAGCTACCCTGCCCTGAACACATTACAGAGCTACCCTGCCCTGAACTACTACAACACATTACAGAGCTACCCTGCCCTGAACACATTACAGAGCTACCCTGCCCTGAACTACTACAACACATCACAGAGCTACCCTGCCCTGAACACATTACAGAGCTACCCTGCCCTGAACTACTACAACACATTACAGAGCTACCCTGCCCTGAACACATTACAGAGCTACCCTGCCCTGAACTACTACAACACATTACAGAGCTACCCTGCCCTGAACTACTACAACACATTACAGAGCTACCCTGTCCTGAACACATTACAGAGCTACCCTGCCCTGAACTACTACAACACATTACAGAGCTACCCTGCCCTGAACTACTACAACACATCACAGAGCTATATGAGGGATCAGCCCTCTTTCTCAGCTCACTGATCCAGAAGAGAGAATCACCACCTAGCTGGGCTGGGATGGGTTAGCATTTAAAGACAGTCAGTTTGCTGCCCTCTGCTTCAGTGTCTGTGATCCTGCTACGACAGGCTCCCTCCCTGTCTGTCTGCAGTCTGCACTGTACACCCCCTCTCCTCTCCCCCTCCCCCTGTTCTCTCTACGACAGGCTCCCTCCCTGTCTGTCTGCAGTCTGCACCGTACACCCCCTCTCCTCTCCCCCTCTCCTCTCCTCCCCCCTCCTTAGGATATAAACCCAGCATTGACCTTGAGGAAGACACACAGGAAAACTCTCCCTGCAGGACAGTGGAGGCACAGGCTTGAATGCTAAATGTCTAAGCCGTGGCAGCAGGTGTGACACTGCTGGTGAGCTCACTACAGTCAGTATCAGAATGGGTGTTTAATAATAAACTGCTCTTAAATACATCTAAAACTAAAATCATTGTATTTGGTTCAAAACATTCTCTAAGACCTGAACCTCAACTGGAGTTGTGTATGAAGGGTGTTGAGGAAGCTGAACTCCTAGGAGTAACATTGGATGGTCAGTTATCATGGTCAAGTCATATTGACAAACATGTTGTGCACAAATTTGTTTACATCCCTGTTAGTGAGCATTTCTCCTTTGCCAAGATAATCCATCCACCTGACAGGTGTGGCATTTCAAGAAGCTGATTAAACAGCATGGTCATTACACAGGTGCACCTTGTGCTGAGGAAAATAAAAGGCCACTCTTAAACGTGCAGTTTTGTCACACAACACAATTCCACAGATGTCTCAAGTTTTGAGGGAGCGTGCAATTGGCATGCTGACTACATGAATGTCCACCAGAGCTGTTGCCAGAGAATTGAATGTTGATTTCTCTACCATAAGCCGTCGTTTTAGAGAATTTGGCAGTACGTCCGACCGGCCTCACAACCGCAGACCACGTACACTATAGATACAAAAGTATGTGGACACCCCTTCAAATTAGTGGATTCGGCTATTTCAACCACAACCGTTGCTGACAGGTGTATAAAATCGAGCACACAGCCATGCAATCTCCATTGACAAACATTGGCAGTAGAATGGCCTTAATGAAGAGCTCAGTGACTTTCAACACGGCACCGTCATAGGATGCCACCTTACCAACAAGTCAGTTCATCAGATTTCTGCCCTGCTAGAGTTGCCCAAGTCAATTGTAAGTGCTGTTATTGTGAAGTGGAAACGTCTAGGACCAACAATGGCTCAGCCATTAAGTGGTAGGCCACACAAGCTCACAGAACGGGACCGCCGAGTGCTGAAGTGCGTAAAAATCGTCTGTCCTCGGTTGCAACACTCACTACCGAGTTTCAAAATGCCTCTGGAGGCAACATCAGCACAATAACTGTTCGTCAGGAGCTTCAGGAAATGGGTTTCCATGGCCAAGCAGCCGCACACAAGCCTAAGATCACCATGAGCAATGCCAAGCGTCGGCTGGAGTGTCGTAAAGCTCGTCGCCATTGGACTCTAGTGGTATGGGGCTGTTTTTCATGGTTCGGGCTAGGCCCCTTAGTTCCAGTGAAGGGAAATCTTAATGCTACAACATACAATGACATTCTAGACGATTCTGTGGCAACAGTTTGGGGCAGGCCCTTTCCTGTTTCAGCATGACAATGCCCCTGTGCACAAAGCGAGGTCCATACAGAAATGGTTTGTCGAGATCGGTGTAGAAGAACTTGACTGGCCTGCACAGAGCCCTGACCTCAACCCCATTGAACACCTTTGGGATGAATTGGAACGCCGACTGCGAGCCAGGCCTAAATCGCCCAACATCAGTGCCTGACCTCAGTAACGTTCTTGAGGCTGAATGGAAGCAAGCCCCGCAGCAATGTTCCAACATCTAGTGGAAAGCCTTCCCAGAAGAGTGGAGGCTGTTATAGCAGCAAAGGGGGGACCAACTCCATATTAATGTCCATGATTTTTGAATGAGATGGTTGACGAGCAGGTCTCCACATATTTTAGTATTTTAGCCCAGGACCTCCACATCTGGCTTCTTCACCTGCGGGACCGTCTGAGAGCAGCCACCAGGACAGCTGATGAAAGTGTCGGTTTGTACAACCAAAGGATTTCTGCACAAACTGTCAGAAACCGTCTCAGGGAAGCTCATCTGCGTGCTCGTTGTCCTCACCAGGGTCTTGACCTGACAGTTCGGCGTCATAACCGACTTCAATGGGCAAACGCTCAACTTCAATGGCCACTGGAACACTGGAGAAGTGTACTCTTCACGGACGAATCCCGGTTTCAACTACCGGGCAGATGGCAGACAGCGTGTATGGCGTCGTGTGGGCGAGCAGTTTGCTGATGTCAACGTTGTGAACAGAGTGTCCCATGGTGGCGGTGGGGTTATGGTATGGGCAGGCATAAGCTACGGACAATGAACACAACTGCATTTTATTCATGGCAATTTGAATGCACAGAGATACCGTGATGAGATCCTGAGGCCCATTGTCGTGCCATTCATCTGCTGCCATCACCTCATGTTTCAGCATGATAATGCACGGCCCCATGTCGCAAGGATCTGTACACAGTTCCTGGAATCTGAAAATGTCCCAGTTCTTCCATGGCCTGCATACTCACCAGACATGTCACCCATTGAGCATGCTTGGGATGCTCTGGATTGATGTGTACGACGGCGTGTTCCAGTTCCTGCCAATATCCAGCAACTTCACACAGCCGTTGAAGAGGAGTGGAACAACATTCCACAGGCCACAATCAACAGCCTGAGCAACTCTATGCGAAGGAGATGTGTTGCGCTGCATGAGGCAAATGGTCACACCAGATACTGACAGGTTTCCTAATCCACGCCCCTACCTTTTTTTTAAAGATATCTGTGACCAATAGATGCATATCTGTATTCCCAGTCATGTGAAATCCATAGATTAGGGCCTAATTTATTTATTTAAATTGACTGGTTTTCTTATATGAACTGTAACTCAGTAAAATCCTTGAAATTGTTGCATGTTGCGTTTATATTTTTGTTCAATGTAATTCGCATTTCCTGTTGCTGCAGGATTATTTTCCTGCTGTAGCTAACTGGCTCAAATTAAAATCCCACATCTGTAGTGTTTTCGGCTCTGGTCTTGCCCCATCTTTATTACTGTCCGGTAATATTGTCAGGTGCAGCAAAGAAAGACCTAGCAAAGCTGCAGCTGGCTCAAAACAGAGCAGCACGCCCTGCCCTTAACTGCACATACAGAACTAACAACAACAATTTGCATGACAGTCTTTCCTGGTTGAGGGTTGATCAGAGATTAACCGCTTCTAGTTTTTATGAGAAATATTACCGTGAAGAAAATTCCAGTTTGTCTGCATACTCAAATAACACACAGCTCAGACACCCATGCATACCCCACAAGACATGCCACCAGGGGCGCCACAGTCACCTAGTCCAAAATGAATTCATAGCAACACAGTATTATACAGAGCCATGATGATGGAACTGCCTTCCACTTCCAATTACTTATAGATATATAGAACAGTTATATTATCTATGAGGGGAGGTATAGATATAGATATATAGAGCAGTTATATTATCTATGAGGGGAGGTATAGATATAGATATATAGAGCAGTTATATTATCTATGAGGGGAGGTATAGATATAGATATATAGAACAATTATATTATCTATGAGGGGAGGTATAGATATAGATATATAGAGCAGTTATATTATCTATGAGGGGAGGTATATAGATATAGATATATAGAGCAGTTATATTATCTATGAGGGGAGGTATAGATATAGATATATAGAGCAGTTATATTATCTATGAGGGGAGGTATAGATATAGATATATAGAGCAGTTATATTATCTATGAGGGGAGGTATAGATATAGATATATAGAGCAGTTATATTATCTATGAGGGGAGGTATAGATATAGATATATAGAGCAGTTATATTATCTATGAGGGGAGGTATAGATATATATATATAGAACAGTTATATTATCTATGAGGGGAGGTATATAGATATAGATATATAGAGCAGTTATATTATCTATGAGGGGAGGTATAGATATAGATATATAGAGCAGTTATATTATCTATGAGGGGAGGTATAGATATAGATATATAGAGCAGTTATATTATCTATGAGGGGAGGTATAGATATAGATATATAGAGCAGTTATATTATCTATGAGGGGAGGTATAGATATAGATATATAGAGCAGTTATATTATCTATGAGGGGAGGTATAGATATAGATATATAGAGCAGTTATATTATCTATGAGGGGAGGTATAGATATAGATATATAGAGCAGTTATATTATCTATGAGGGGAGGTATATAGATATAGATATATAGAGCAGTTATATTATCTATGAGGGGAGGTATAGATATAGATATATAGAGCAGTTATATTATCTATGAGGGGAGGTATAGATATAGATATATAGAGCAGTTATATTATCTATGAGGGGAGGTATAGATATAGATATATAGAGCAGTTATATTATCTATGAGGGGAGGTATAGATATAGATATATAGAGCAGTTATATTATCTATGAGGGGAGGTATAGATATAGATATATAGAGCAGTTATATTATCTATGAGGGGAGGTATAGATATAGATATATAGAGCAGTTATATTATCTATGAGGGGAGGTATAGATATAGATATATAGAGCAGTTATATTATCTATGAGGGGAGGTATAGATATAGATATATAGAGCAGTTATATTATCTATGAGGGGAGGTATAGATATAGATATATAGAGCAGTTATATTATCTATGAGGGGAGGTATAGATATAGATATATAGAGCAGTTATATTATCTATGAGGGGAGGTATAGATATAGATATATAGAGCAGTTATATTATCTATGAGCGGAGGTATAGATATAGATATATAGAGCAGTTATATTATCTATGAGGGGAGGTATAGATATAGATATATAGAGCAGTTATATTATCTATGAGGGGAGGTATAGATATAGATATATAGAGCAGTTATATTATCTATGAGGGGAGGTATAGATATAGATATATAGAGCAGTTATATTATCTATGAGGGGAGGTATAGATATAGATATATAGAACAATTATATTATCTATGAGGGGAGGTATAGATATAGATATATAGAGCAGTTATATTATCTATGAGGGGAGGTATATAGATATAGATATATAGAGCAGTTATATTATCTATGAGGGGAGGTATAGATATAGATATATAGAGCAGTTATATTATCTATGAGGGGAGGTATAGATATAGATATATAGAGCAGTTATATTATCTATGAGGGGAGGTATAGATATAGATATATAGAGCAGTTATATTATCTATGAGGGGAGGTATAGATATAGATATATAGAGCAGTTATATTATCTATGAGGGGAGGTATAGATATATATATATAGAACAGTTATATTATCTATGAGGGGAGGTATATAGATATAGATATATAGAGCAGTTATATTATCTATGAGGGGAGGTATAGATATAGATATATAGAGCAGTTATATTATCTATGAGGGGAGGTATAGATATAGATATATAGAGCAGTTATATTATCTATGAGGGGAGGTATAGATATAGATATATAGAGCAGTTATATTATCTATGAGGGGAGGTATAGATATAGATATATAGAGCAGTTATATTATCTATGAGGGGAGGTATAGATATAGATATATAGAGCAGTTATATTATCTATGAGGGGAGGTATAGATATAGATATATAGAGCAGTTATATTATCTATGAGGGGAGGTATATAGATATAGATATATAGAGCAGTTATATTATCTATGAGGGGAGGTATAGATATAGATATATAGAGCAGTTATATTATCTATGAGGGGAGGTATAGATATAGATATATAGAGCAGTTATATTATCTATGAGGGGAGGTATAGATATAGATATATAGAGCAGTTATATTATCTATGAGGGGAGGTATAGATATAGATATATAGAGCAGTTATATTATCTATGAGGGGAGGTATAGATATAGATATATAGAGCAGTTATATTATCTATGAGGGGAGGTATAGATATAGATATATAGAGCAGTTATATTATCTATGAGGGGAGGTATAGATATAGATATATAGAGCAGTTATATTATCTATGAGGGGAGGTATAGATATAGATATATAGAGCAGTTATATTATCTATGAGGGGAGGTATAGATATAGATATATAGAGCAGTTATATTATCTATGAGGGGAGGTATAGATATAGATATATAGAGCAGTTATATTATCTATGAGGGGAGGTATAGATATAGATATATAGAGCAGTTATATTATCTATGAGCGGAGGTATAGATATAGATATATAGAGCAGTTATATTATCTATGAGGGGAGGTATAGATATAGATATATAGAACAGTTATATTATCTATGAGGGGAGGTATAGATATAGATATATAGAGCAGTTATATTATCTATGAGGGGAGGTATAGATATAGATATATAGAGCAGTTATATTATCTATGAGGGGAGGTATAGATATAGATATATAGAGCAGTTATATTATCTATGAGGGGAGGTATAGATATAGATATATAGAGCAGTTATATTATCTATGAGGGGAGGTATAGATATAGATATATAGAACAGTTATATTATCTATGAGGGGAGGTATAGATATAGATATATAGAGCAGTTATATTATCTATGAGGGGAGGTATAGATATAGATATATAGAACAGTTATATTATCTATGAGGGGAGGTATAGATATAGATATATAGAGCAGTTATATTATCTATGAGGGGAGGTATAGATATAGATATATAGAACAGTTATATTATCTATGAGGGGAGGTATAGATATAGATATATAGAGCAGTTATATTATCTATGAGGGGAGGTATAGATATAGATATATAGAGCAGTTATATTATCTATGAGGGGAGGTATAGATATAGATATATAGAGCAGTTATATTATCTATGAGGGGAGGTATAGATATAGATATATAGAACAGTTATATTATCTATGAGGGGAGGTATAGATATAGATATATAGAGCAGTTATATTATCTATGAGGGGAGGTATATAGATATAGATATATAGAGCAGTTATATTATCTATGAGGGGAGGTATAGATATAGATATATAGAGCAGTTATATTATCTATGAGGGGAGGTATAGATATAGATATATAGAGCAGTTATATTATCTATGAGGGGAGGTATATAGATATATAGAACAGTTATATTATCTATGAGGGGAGGTATAGATATAGATATATAGAGCAGTTATATTATCTATGAGGGGAGGTATAGATATAGATATATAGAGCAGTTATATTATCTATGAGGGGAGGTATATAGATATAGATATATAGAACAGTTATATTATCTATGAGGGGAGGTATAGATATATATATATATAGAGCAGTTATATTATCTATGAGGGGAGGTATATAGATATATAGAGCAGTTATATTATCTATGAGGGGAGGTATAGATATAGATATATAGAACAGTTATATTATCTATGAGGGGAGGTATAGATATAGATATATAGAGCAGTTATATTATCTATGAGGGGAGGTATAGATATAGATATATAGAGCAGTTATATTATCTATGAGGGGAGGTATAGATATAGATATATAGAGCAGTTATATTATCTATGAGGGGAGGTATATAGATATATAGAGCAGTTATATTATCTATGAGGGGAGGTATAGATATAGATATATAGAGCAGTTATATTATCTATGAGGGGAGGTATATAGATATAGATATATAGAGCAGTTATATTATCTATGAGGGGAGGTATAGATATAGATATATAGAGCAGTTATATTATCTATGAGGGGAGGTATAGATATAGATATATAGAGCAGTTATATTATCTATGAGGGGAGGTATAGATATAGATATATAGAGCAGTTATATTATCTATGAGGGGAGGTATAGATATAGATATATAGAGCAGTTATATTATCTATGAGGGGAGGTATAGATATAGATATATAGAGCAGTTATATTATCTATGAGGGGAGGTATAGATATAGATATATAGAGCAGTTATATTATCTATGAGGGGAGGTATATAGATATAGATATATAGAACAGTTATATTATCTATGAGGGGAGGTATAGATATAGATATATAGAGCAGTTATATTATCTATGAGGGGAGGTATAGATATAGATATATAGAGCAGTTATATTATCTATGAGGGGAGGTATAGATATATATATATAGAGCAGTTATATTATCTATGAGGGGAGGTATATAGATATATAGAGCAGTTATATTATCTATAAGGGGAGGTATAGATATAGATATATAGAACAGTTATATTATCTATGAGGGGAGGTATAGATATAGATATATAGAGCAGTTATATTATCTATGAGGGGAGGTATAGATATAGATATATAGAGCAGTTATATTATCTATGAGGGGAGGTATAGATATAGATATATAGAGCAGTTATATTATCTATGAGGGGAGGTATATAGATATATAGAGCAGTTATATTATCTATGAGGGGAGGTATAGATATAGATATATAGAGCAGTTATATTATCTATGAGGGGAGGTATATAGATATAGATATATAGAGCAGTTATATTATCTATGAGGGGAGGTATAGATATAGATATATAGAGCAGTTATATTATCTATGAGGGGAGGTATATAGATATAGATATATAGAGCAGTTATATTATCTATGAGGGGAGGTATAGATATAGATATATAGAGCAGTTATATTATCTATGAGGGGAGGTATAGATATAGATATATAGAGCAGTTATATTATCTATGAGGGGAGGTATAGATATAGATATATAGAGCAGTTATATTATCTATGAGGGGAGGTATAGATATAGATATATAGAGCAGTTATATTATCTATGAGGGGAGGTATATATATATATATATATAGAACAGTTATATTATCTATGAGGGGAGGTATATAGATATAGATATATAGAGCAGTTATATTATCTATGAGGGGAGGTATAGATATAGATATATAGAGCAGTTATATTATCTATGAGGGAAGGTATAGATATAGATATATAGAACAGTTATATTATCTATGAGGGGAGGTATAGATATAGATATATAGAGCAGTTATATTATCTATGAGGGGAGGTATAGATATAGATATATAGAGCAGTTATATTATCTATGAGGGGAGGTATAGATATAGATATATAGAGCAGTTATATTATCTATGAGGGGAGGTGTATAGATATAGATATATAGAACAGTTATATTATCTATGAGGGGAGGTATAGATATAGATATATAGAGCAGTTATATTATCTATGAGGGGAGGTATAGATATAGATATATAGAGCAGTTATATTATCTATGAGGGGAGGTATAGATATAGATATATAGAGCAGTTATATTATCTATGAGGGGAGGTATAGATATAGATATATAGAGCAGTTATATTATCTATGAGGGGAGGTATAGATATAGATATATAGAGCAGTTATATTATCTATGAGGGGAGGTATAGATATAGATATATAGAGCAGTTATATTATCTATGAGGGGAGGTATAGATATAGATATATAGAGCAGTTATATTATCTATGAGGGGAGGTATAGATATAGATATATAGAGCAGTTATATTATCTATGAGGGGAGGTATAGATATAGATATATAGAGCAGTTATATTATCTATGAGGGGAGGTATATAGATATATAGAGCAGTTATATTATCTATGAGGGGAGGTATAGATATAGATATATAGAGCAGTTATATTATCTACGAGGGGAGGTATAGATATAGATATATAGAGCAGTTATATTATCTATGAGGGGAGGTATATAGATATAGATATATAGAGCAGTTATATTATCTATGAGGGGAGGTATATAGATATATAGAGCAGTTATATTATCTATGAGGGGAGGTATAGATATAGATATATAGAGCAGTTATATTATCTATGAGGGGAGGTATAGATATAGATATATAGAACAGTTATATTATCTATGAGGGGAGGTATAGATATAGATATATAGAGCAGTTATATTATCTATGAGGGGAGGTATATAGATATATAGAGCAGTTATATTATCTATGAGGGGAGGTATAGATATAGATATATAGAACAGTTATATTATCTATGAGGGGAGGTATAGATATAGATATATAGAGCAGTTATATTATCTATGAGGGGAGGTATAGATATAGATATATAGAGCAGTTATATTATCTATGAGGGGAGGTATAGATATAGATATATAGAACAGTTATATTATCTATGAGGGGAGGTATATAGATATAGATATATAGAGCAGTTATATTATCTATGAGGGGAGGTATATAGATATAGATATATAGAGCAGTTATATTATCTATGAGGGGAGGTATAGATATAGATATATAGAGCAGTTATATTATCTATGAGGGGAGGTATAGATATAGATATATAGAGCAGTTATATTATCTATGAGGGGAGGTATATAGATATAGATATATAGAGCAGTTATATTATGTACGGAAGGAAAAAAAAGAGTAGTATTAATTGCACTTGGTCCACAGAATTATCACAGACTCCGCCCCCAGGTACCTATCCAAAAAGCCATACCAACCATAACCACTTTTAAAAAGATTGTCAAAAGCTGGCTGATGTGTGAACAGTTTTATTGTCTGCATCTCTGTAATGTGTCTGTATCTCTGTAATGTGTCTGTCTGTAATGTGTCTGTATCTCTGTAATGTGTCTGTATCTCTGTAATGTCTCTGTATAATGTGTCTGTATCTCTAATGTGTCTGTATCTATGTAATGTGTCTGTAATGTGTCTGTATCTATGTAATGTGTCTGTATCTATGTAATGTGTCTGTATCTCTAATGTGTCTGTATCTATGTAATGTGTCTGTATCTCTAATGTGTCTGTATCTATGTAATGTGTCTGTATCTCTGTAATGTGTCTGTATCTCTGTAATGTGTCTGTATCTCTGTAATGTGTCTGTATCTATGTAATGTGTCTGTAATGTGTCTGTATCTATGTAATGTGTCTGTCTGTAATGTGTCTGTATCTCTGTAATGTGTCTATCTCTGTAATGTGTCTGTATCTATGTAATGTGTCTGTATAATGTTTCTGTATCTCTAATGTGTCTGTATCTATGTAATGTGTCTGTAATGTGTCTGTATCTCTGTAATGTGTCTGTATCTATGTAATGTGTCTGTCTGTAATGTGTCTGTATCTCTGTAATGTGTCTGTAATGGGTCTGTATCTCTGTAATGTGTCTGTAATGTGTCTGTATCTCTGTAATGTGTCTGTATAATGTGTCTGTATCACTGTAATGTGTCTGTATCTCTGTAATGTGTCTGTATCTCTGTAATGTGTCTGTATCTCTGTAATGTGTCTGTATCTCTGTAATGTGTCTGTATCTATGTAATGTGTCTGTATCTCTGTAATGTGTCTGTAATGTGTCTGTATCTATGTAATGTGTCTGTATCTCTATAATGTGTCTGTATCTCTGTAATGTGTCTGTATCTCTGTAATGTGTCTGTAATGTGTCTGTATCTCTATAATGTGTCTGTATCTCTATAATGTGTCTGTATCTCTATAATGTGTCTGTATCTCTGTAATGTGTCTGTATCTCTGTAATGTGTCTGTATCTCTATAATGTGTCTGTATCTCTGTAATGTGTCTGTATCTCTATAATGTGTCTGTATCTCTGTAATGTGTCTGCATCTCTGTAATGTGTCTGTATCTCTGTAATGTGTCTGTATCTCTGTAATGTGTCTGTAATGTGTCTGTATCTCTGTAATGTGTCTGTGTCTCTGTAATGTGTCTGTATCTCTGTAATGTGTCTCTATCTCTGTAATGTGTCTGTATCTCTGTAATGTGTCTGTATCTCTGTAATGTGTCTGTATCTATGTAATGTGTCTGTATCTCTGTAATGTGTCTGTGTCTCTGTAATGTGTCTGTATCTCTGTAATGTGTCTGTATCTCTGTAATGTGTCTGTAATGTGTCTGTATCTCTGTAATGTGTCTGTATCTCTGTAATGTGTCTGTATCTCTGTAATGTGTCTGTATCTCTGTAATGTGTCTGCATCTCTGTAATGTGTCTGTATCTCTGTAATGTG
Organism: Coregonus lavaretus; assembly: GCF_964263955.1. Taxonomy (NCBI): domain Eukaryota; kingdom Metazoa; phylum Chordata; class Actinopteri; order Salmoniformes; family Salmonidae; genus Coregonus; species Coregonus lavaretus. The sequence continues at coordinate 435,251 of NC_139989.1, read as the reverse complement.
TCTGTAATGTGTCTGTATCTCTGTAATGTGTCTGTATCTCTGTAATGTGTCTGTAATGTGTCTGTATCTCTGTAATGTGTCTGTATCTCTGTAATGTGTCTGTATCTCTGTAATGTGTCTGTATCTCTGTAATGTGTCTGTATCTCTGTAATGTGTCTGTAATGTGTCTGTAATGTGTCTGTAATGTGTCTGTATCTCTGTAATGTGTCTGTAATGTGTCTGTAATGTGTCTGTATCTATGTAATGTGTCTGTATCTACAGTGAGGGAAAAAGGTATTTGATCCCCTACTGATTTTGTACGTTTGCCCACTGACAAAGAAATGATCAGTCTATAATTTTAATGGTAGGTTTATTTGAACAGTGAGAGACAGAATAACAACAAAATAATCCAGAAAAACGCATGTCAAAAATGTTATAAATTGATTTGCATTTTAATGAGGGAAATAAGTATTTGACCCCTCTGCAAAACATGACTTAGTACTTGGTGGCAAAACCCTTGTTGGCAATCACAGAGGTCAGACGTTTCTTGTAGTTGGCCACCAGGTTTGCACACATCTCAGGAGGGATTTTGTCCCACTCCTCTTTGAAGATCTTCTCCAAGTCATTAAGGTTTCGAGGCTGATGTTTGGCAACTCGAACCTTCAGCTCCCTCCACAGATTTTCTATGGGATTAAGGTCTGGAGACTGGCTAGGCCACTCCAGGACCTTAATGTGCTTCTTCTTGAGCCACTCCTTTGTTGCCTTGGCCGTGTGTTTTGGGTCATTGTCATGCTGGAATACCCATCCACGACCCATTTTCAATGCCCTGGCTGAGGGAAGGAGGTTCTCACCCAAGATTTGACGGTACATGGCCCCGTCCATCGTCCCTTTGATGCGGTAAAGTTGTCCTGTCCCCTTAGCAGAAAAACACCCCCAAAGCATAATGTTTCCACCTCCATGTTTTTTGACGGTGGGGATGGTGTTCTTGGGGTCATAGGCAGCATTCCTCCTCCTCCAAACACCGCGAGTTGAGTTGATGCCAAAGAGCTCCATTTTGGCCTCATCTGACCACAACACTTTCACCCAGTTCTCCTCTGAATCATTCAGATGTTCATTGGCAAACTTCAGACGGCCCTGTATATGTGCTTTCTTGAGCAGGGGGACCTTGCGGGCGCTGCAGGATTTCAGTCCTTCACGGCGTAGTGTGTTACCAATTGTTTTCTTGGTGACTATGGTCCCAGCTGCCTTGAGATCATTGACAAGATCCTCCTGTGTAGTTCTGGGCTGATTCCTCACCATTCTCATGATCATTTTTTTAAGAACAGCGCCGGAGAAGATGGCTGCCGTTTTACAGCCCTCTAACCAATTGTACTATTATGTGTGTTTTTCCGCGTTATTTGTAATTTATTTTGTACATAATGTTTCTGCCATCGTCTCTTATAACCAAAAAGAGCTTCTGGATATCAGGACAGCGATTACTCACCTCGTATTGGACGAAGATTTTTTCTTCAACGAGGCGGCCGCGAAGGATATCATACAGACACCCGACAAGGCCCAAATCCCCGTCATTCGCGTGAGGAAGAGACGGAGATATCGCGGACGAAGATCGGGGTGCCTTGTAAGGATCCGACGGCGAGCGAGTAAACTGCCTCTTCCATCAATCCTATTAGCCAACGTTCAATCTTTTGAAAATAAAGTGGACGATTTAAGATTACGGTTATCCTACCAACGGGACATTAAAAACTGTAATATCTTGTGTTTCACGGAGTCGTGGCTGAACGACAACAATGATAACATTCAGCTAGCAGGCTATACGCTACATCGGCAGGACAGAACGGCCGACTCCGGTAAGACAAGGGGCGGCGGTCTGTGTATATTTGTAAACAACAGCTGGTGCACAAAATCAAATACTAAGGAAGTCTCGAGGTTTTGCTCGCCTGAGGTAGAGTATCTTATGATAAGCTGTAGACCACACTATTTACCAAGAGAGTTTTCATCTATATTTTTCATAGCTGTCTATTTACCACCACAAACCAATGCTGGCATTAAGATTGCACTGAATGAGTTGTACAAGGCCATTAATCAACAGGAAAACGCTCATCCAGATGCAGCGCTCCTAGTGGCCGGGGACTTTAATGCAGGGAAACTTAAATCCGTTCTACCTAATTTCTACCAGCATGTTAAATGTGCAACCAGAGGGAAAAAAACTCTAGACCACCTTTACTCCACACACAGAGACGCATACAAAGCTCTCCCTCGCCCTCCATTTGGCAAATCTGACCATAACTCTATCCTCCTGATTCCTGCTTATAAGCAAAAACTAAAGCAGGAAGCACCAGTGACTCGGTTAATAAAAAAGTGGTCAGATGACGCAGATGCTAAGCTACAGGACTGTTTTGCTAGCACAGACTGGAACATGTTCCGGGATTCTTCAGACAGCATTGAGGAGTACACCACATCAGTCACTGGCTTCATCAATAAGTGCATCGATGATGTCGTCCCCACAGTGACCGTACGTACATACCCCAACCAGAAGCCATGGATTACAGGAAACATCCGCACTGAGCTAAAGGGTAGAGCTGCCGCTTTCAAGGAACGGGACTCTAACCCGGACGCTTATAAGAAATCCCGCTATGACCTCCGACGAACCATCAAACAGGCAAAGAGTCAATACAGGTCTAAGATTGAATCATACTACACTGGCTCTGACGCTCGTCGGATGTGGCAGCGCTTGAAAACTATTACAGACTACAAAGGGAAGCACAGCCGCGAGCTGCCCAGTGACACAAGCCTACCAGACGAGCTAAACCACTTCTATGCTCGCTTCGAGGCAAGCAACACTGAAGCATGCATGAGAGCACCAGCTGTTCCGGATGGCTATGTGATCACGCTCTCCGTAGCCGATGTGAGTAAGACTTTTAAGCAGGTCAACATTCACAAGGCCGCAGGGCCAGACGGATTACCAGGACGTGTACTCCGAGCATGTGCTGACCAACTGGCAAGTGTCTTCACTGACATTTTCAACATGTCCCTGACTGAGTCTGTAATACCAACATGTTTCAAGCAGACCACCATAGTCCCCGTGCCCAAGGACTCTAAGATACCCTGCCTAAATGACTACCGACCCGTAGCACTGACGTCTGTAGCATGAAGTGCTTTGAAAGGCTGGTCATGGCTCACATCAACAGCATTATCCCAGAAACCCTAGACCCACTCCAATTTGCATACCGCCCCAACAGATCCACAGATGATGCAATCTCTATTGCACTCCACACTGCCCTTTCCCACCTGGACAAGAGGAACACCTACGTGAGAATGCTATTCATTGACTACAGCTCAGCATTCAACACCATAGTGCCCTCTAAGCTCATCACTAAGCTAAGGATCCTGGGACTAAACACCTCCCTCTGCAACAGGATCCTGGACTTCCTGACGGGCCGCCCCCAGGTGGTAAGGGTAGGTAACAACACATCTGCCACACTGATCCTCAACACGGGGGCCCCTCAGGGGTGCGTGCTCAGTCCCCTCCTGTACTCCCTGTTCACCCATGACTGCATGGCCAGGCACAACTCCAACACCATCATTAAGTTTGCCGACGACACAACAGTGGTAGGCCTGATCACCGACAACGATGAGACAGCCTATAGGGAGGAGGTCAGAGATCTGGCCGTGTGGTGCCAGGACAACAACCTCTCCCTCAACGTGACCAAGACAAAGGAGATGATTGTGGACTACAGGAAAAAAAATAGGACTGAGCACGCCCCCATTCTCATCGACGGGGCTGTAGTGGAACAGGTTGAGAGCTTCAAGTTCCTTGGTGTCCACATCACCAACGAACTATCATGGTCCAAACACACCAAGACAGTCGTGAAGAGGGCACGACAAAGCCTATTCCCCCTCAGGAGAATAAAAAGATTTGGCATGGGTCCTCAGATCCTCAAAAAATTCTACAGCTGCACCATCGAGAGCATCCTGACTGGTTGCATCACCGCCTGGTATGGCAACTGCTTGGCCTCCGACCGCAAGGCACTACAGAGGGTAGTGCGTACGGCCCAGTACATCACTGGGGCAAAGCTTCCTGCCATCCAGGACCTCTATACCAGGCGGTGTCAGAGGAAGGCCCTCAAAATTGTCAAAGACTCCAGCCACCCTAGTCATAGACTGTTCTCTCTGCTACCGCACGGCAAGCGGTACCGGAGTGCCAAGTCTAGGTCCAAAAGACTTCTCAACAGCTTCTACCCCCAAGCCATAAGACTCCTGAACAGCTAATCATGGCTACCCGGACTATTTGCACTGCCCCCCCACCCCATCCTTTTTACGCTGCTGCTACTCTGTTAAGTATTTATGCATAGTCACTTTAACTCTACCCACATGTACATATTACCTCAACTACCTCAACTAGCCGGTGCCCCCGCACATTGACTCTGCAACGGTACCCCCCTGTATATATAGCCTCCCTACTGTCACTTTATTTTACTTCTGCTCTTTTTTTTCTCAACACTTTTTTTGTTGTTGTTTTATTCTTACTTTTTTTGTTTAAAATAAATGCACTGTTGGTTAAGGGCTGTAAGTAAGCATTTCACTGTAATGTCTGCACCTGTTGTATTCGGCGCATGTGACCAATGAAATTTGATTTGATTTGATTTGATCATTGCAGCTCCACGAGGTGAGATCTTGCATGGAGCCGCAGGCCGAGGGAGATTAACAGTTATTTTGTGTTTCTTCCATTTGCGAATAATCGCACCAACTGTTGTCACCTTCTCACCAAGCTGCTTGGCGATGGTCTTGTAGCCCATTCCAGCCTTGTGTAGGTCTACAATCTTGTCCCTGACATCCTTGGAGAGATCTTTGGTCTTGGCAATGGTGGAGAGTTTGGAATCTGATTGATTGTTTGCTTCTGTGGACAGGTGTCTTTTATACAGGTAAAATACTGAGATTAGGAGCACTCCCTTTAAGAGTGTGCTCCTAATCTCAGCTCTTTACCTGTATAAAAGACACCTGGGAGCCAGAACTCTTTCTGATTGCAAGGGGGTCAAATACTTTTTTCCCTCATTAAAATGCAAATCAATTTATAACATTTTTTACATGCGTCTTTCTGGATTTTTTTGTTGTTATTCTGTCTCTCAGTGTTCAAATAAACCTACCATTAAAATTATAGACTGATCATGTCTTTGTAGGTGGGCAAACGTACAAAATCAGCAGGGGATCAAATACTTTTTTCCCCTCACTGTACATAATGTGTCTGTATCTCTGTAATGTGTCAGTATCTCTGTAATGTGTCTGTATCTCTGTAATGTGTCTGTATCTCTGTAATGTGTCTGTATCTCTGTAATGTGTCTGTATCTCTGTAATGTGTCTGTATCTCTGTAATGTGTCTGTATCTATGTAATGTGTCTGTATCTCTGTAATGTGTCTGTATCTATGTAATGTGTCTGTATCTCTGTAATGTGTCTGTATCTCTAATGTGTCTGTATCTCTGTAATGTGTCTGTAATGTGTCTGTATCTCTGTAATGTGTCTGTATCTCTGTAATGTGTCTGTATCTCTGTAATGTGTCTGTATCTCTGTAATGTGTCTGTATCTCTGTAATGTGTCTGTATCTCTGTAATGTGTCTGTATCTATGTAATGTGTCTGTATCTCTGTAATGTGTCTGTATCTATGTAATGTGTCTGTATCTCTGTAATGTGTCTGTGTCTCTGTAATGTGTCTGTATCTATGTAATGTGTCTGTATCTCTGTAATGTGTCTGTATCTATGTAATGTGTCTGTATCTCTGTAATGTGTCTGTATCTCTGTAATGTGTCTGTGTCTCTGTAATGTGTCTGTATCTCTGTAATGTGTCTGTATCTCTGTAATGTGTCTGTATCTCTGTAATGTGTCTGTATCTCTGTAATGTGTCTGTATCTCTAATGTGTCTGTGTCTCTGTAATGTGTCTGTATCTCTGTAATGTGTCTGTATCTCTGTAATGTGTCTGTATCTCTGTAATGTGTCTGTATCTCTAATGTGTCTGTGTCTCTGTAATGTGTCTGTATCTCTGTAATGTGTCTGTATCTCTGTAATGTGTCTGTATCTCTGTAATGTGTCTGTATCTCTAATGTGTCTGCATCTCTGTAATGTGTCTGTATCTCTAATGTGTCTGCATCTCTGTAATGTGTCTGTAATGTGTCTGTATCTCTGTAATGTGTCTGTATCTCTGTAATGTGTCTCTATCTCTGTAATGTGTCTGTATCTCTGTAATGTGTCTGTATCTCTGTAATGTGTCTGTATCTCTAATGTGTCTGCATCTCTGTAATGTGTCTGTGTCTCTGTAATGTGTCTGTATCTCTGTAATGTGTCTGTATCTCTGTAATGTGTCTGTATCTCTGTAATGTGTCTGTATCTCTGTAATGTGTCTGTATCTCTAATGTGTCTGTGTCTCTGTAATGTGTCTGTATCTCTGTAATGTGTCTGTATCTCTGTAATGTGTCTGTATCTCTGTAATGTGTCTGTATCTCTGTAATGTGTCTGTATCTCTGTAATGTGTCTGTATCTCTAATGTGTCTGTGTCTCTGTAATGTGTCTCTATCTCTGTAATGTGTCTGTATCTCTGTAATGTGTCTGTATCTCTGTAATGTGTCTGTATCTCTGTAATGTGTCTGTATCTCTGTAATGTGTCTGTATCTCTAATGTGTCTGTGTCTCTGTAATGTGTCTCTATCTCTGTAATGTGTCTGTATCTCTGTAATGTGTCTGTATCTCTGTAATGTGTCTGTATCTCTAATGTGTCTGCATCTCTGTAATGTGTCTGTATCTCTGTAATTGGATATAAAATAGGGACCACAATGGAAATAAGTCCCGAACTTTATTTATACTTTATTGTGTCCTGGTGACTTTGTACTGTGTGTGTATATATGTATTTTTACTGACAAATCAAATCAATCAATGAATCCAAAGCCTTCGATATTGGGTACAAGGTCGTGAGGGATGTATTTTCTGTTTGTCCAGATTGATATCGTCTATTTGTTGTGGTGTTGAAAATGCAAAGCATTATGTGAAGAAGAAGAACCCAAACAGGAAATAAGGTGAAAAGACGACCCTGTGAGACGATCCAGTTTGACCTGCTGGACTCCTGACAGCTCAGAGGACGAAGTCGTAAAGGTCTTTATCTGTAACGTTCAACTCATTGTCATCATCCCAGTTATTAAAGTACAGAACAGAATAAAGGAATCATTCTATAATAAGCCCTGAGCTGAGTTTTATGGTCAGTGGACCTTGTCTCTGCAAGGCCTTGTCGACTGTTTCATCTTTGGGGCAGCAATTAGCAACACCTATCCAATGGTCTGAGGAGAGGAGAGGAGAGGAGAGGAGAGGAGAGGAGAGGAGAGGAGAGGAGAGGAGAGGAGAGGAGAGGAGAGGAGAGGAGAGATGTCTGCAGGAGTTAATGGCTGCACTTGTCACAAGGACTAAAGTGAGCAGTGAGACCCTTACTCAGCAGACACAGAGAGAGATGGAGTGAGAGAGATGGAGTGAGAGACAAAGAGAAAGGGAGAGGAGAGGGAGAAAGAGCGAGAGATGGTATTTTAAATGAAATGATCAAATATACAGACCACAAATTCAAATTAGCTCAAACTCTTCAACATAATCTTCGCAGGTATTATACCCGATATTTGGAACCAAGGACTGATCACACCAATCTACAAATATTGAGAGATATTTGACCCAAATAATGAGAGGAATTAGCATTAACAGCAACTCGGGGAAGATTCTGCAGTATCATAAATAGCAGACTACTTCATGTCCTTGATGAACACAACGTCCTGAGCAGAAGCCAGATTGGATTTTTAACAAATCACCGCACGACAGACAACCTTTACACCCTCCACACTCTTAACTGACAAACAAGTAAACCAAAACAAAGGCAATATCTACTTGTGTTTTGTAGACTTAAAGAAAGCATTTGATTCAATTTGGCACTAAGGTCTTTTTTACAAACTAATAGAAAGTAGTATTGGAGGGAAAACATATGATGTTATTAAATCAATGTACACTAAAAATAAATGTGCAGTTAAAATTGGCAACAAGCAAACTGTCACGTCCTCTATATCCGACGATCGTGACACAAACAGACTTCTCTCAGGGACGTGGAGTGACACAGAGCTGCTCAATAAATCCAACACTATTTAACATCTACATTAATGAATTGGCAAAAACATTAGAAGAATCGGCAGCACCTGGTCTCACCCTACACAACACTGAAATCAAGTGTCTGCTGTACGCAGATGACCTGGTGCTACTGTCTCCCACTAAGGAGGGGTTACAGCAGCATCTAGATCATCTGCACAGGTTCTGTCAGACCTGGGCCCTGGTTCTGGTTACAGCAGCTGATGGGGTTTCCCAGTTAAGCATAGTTAGCATCCTAACGTAAACACTGAACCAAACATAAGATTAGCAACAGAAAGGCCAAGAATACAAGGAGCAGGGATGGCAGAAACACCAGTAGAAATCATGAAGGGAAGGTTCCCAGTGAGTAAAGATCTCTGATGAATGGGAAAAAAGAACCAGAAAAATGGCAACTAGATAGCCAAAGGAAGGGAGGTTTGATGTGGCAGTGTGTGAGGAAATGGATTCCATAATAAAGAACTATAGAGCAGGAGAGAAAGGAGAGAAGAGAAGGAAGAAGAGAGGGAAAGAGAGAGACATTTTGAAAATGTTCTGGGAGGAAGGAAAGGGCTGGAGAGAGAGCGTGGCCAAAGCTAGAAGGATATTAGAAGAGAAAGAACCGGAAAAGGCTGGTTCAACTGCACCTCCACCATACACACAGGGGGACAATACCCTCAGGTTCAACTGCAACTCCACCATACACACAGGGGGACAATACCCTCAGGTTCAACTGCACCTCCACCATACACACAGGGGGGACAATACCCTCAGGTTCAACTGCACCTCCACCATACACACAGGGGGACAATACCCTCAGGTTCAACTGCACCTCCACCATACACACAGGGGGACAATACCCACGGGGGGCCAGTATAAAAAAAAAAAAAAATATGTAATCACTAACTGTAAGTCGCTCTGGATAAGAGCGTCTGCTAAATGACTTAAATGTAAATGTAAATGTAAATGTAAATACCCTCAGGTTCAACTGCACCTCCACCATACACACAAGGGGGACACTACCCTCAGGTTCAACTGCACCTCCACCATACACACAAGGGGGACAATACCCTCAGGTTCAACTGCACCTCCACCATACACACAAGGGGGACAATACCCTCAGGTTCAACTGCACCTCCACCATACACACAAGGGGGACAATACCCTCAGGTTCAACTGCACCTCCACCATACACACAAGGGGGACAATACCCTCAGGTTCAACTGCACCTCCACCATACACACAAGGGGGACAATACCCTCAGGTTCAACTGCACCTCCACCATACACACAGGGGGACAATACCCTCAGGTTCAACTGCACCTCCACCATACACACAAGGGGGACAATACCCTCAGGTTCAACTGCACCTCCACCATACACACAGGGGGACACTACCCTCAGGTTCAACTGCACCTCCACCATACACACAAGGGGGACAATACCCTCAGGTTCAACTGCACCTCCACCATACACACAGGGGGACAATACCCTCAGGTTCAACTGCACCTCCACCATACACACAGGGGGGACAATACCCTCAGGTTCAACTGCACCTCCACCATACACACAGGGGGACACTACCCTCAGGTTCAACTGCACCTCCACCATACACACAGGGGGGACAATACCCTCAGGTTCAACTGCACCTCCACCATACACACAGGGGGACAATACCCTCAGGTTCAACTGCACCTCCACCATACACACAGGGGGACACTACCCTCAGGTTCAACTGCACCTCCACCATACACACAGGGGGGACAATACCCTCAGGTTCAACTGCACCTCCACCATACACACAGGGGGACAATACCCTCAGGTTCAACTGCACCTCCACCATACACACAGGGGGGACAATACCCTCAGGTTCAACTGCACCTCCACCATACACACAGGGGGACAATACCCTCAGGTTCAACTGCACCTCCACCATACACACAGGGGGACAATACCCTCAGGTTCAACTGCACCTCCACCATACACACAGGGGGGACAATACCCTCAGGTTCAACTGCACCTCCACCATACACACAGGGGGGACAATACCCTCAGGTTCAACTGCACCTCCACCATACACACAGGGGGGACAATACCCTCAGGTTCAACTGCACCTCCACCATACACACAGGGGGACAATACCCTCAGGTTCAACTGCACCTCCACCATACACACAGGGGGACACTACCCTCAGGTTCAACTGCACCTCCACCATACACACAGGGGGGACACTACCCTCAGGTTCAACTGCACCTCCACCATACACACAAGGGGGACACTACCCTCAGGTTCAACTGCACCTCCACCATACACACAGGGGGGACACTACCCTCAGGTTCAACTGCACCTCCACCATACACACAGGGGGACAATATCCTCAGGTTCAACTGCACCTCCACCATACACACAGGGGGACAATACCCTCAGGTTCAACTGCACCTCCACCATACACACAGGGGGACAATATCCTCAGGTTCAACTGCACCTCCACCATACACACAGGGGGACACTACCCTCAGGTTCAACTGCACCTCCACCATACACACAAGGGGGACAATACCCTCAGGTTCAACTGCACCTCCACCATACACACAGGGGGACACTACCCTCAGGTTCAACTGCACCTCCACCATACACACAAGGGGGACACTACCCTCAGGTTCAACTGCACCTCCACCATACACACAGGGGGACACTACCCTCAGGTTCAACTGCACCTCCACCATACACACAGGGGGACACTACCCTCAGGTTCAACTGCACCTCCACCATACACACAGGGGGACACTACCCTCAGGTTCAACTGCACCTCCACCATACACACAGGGGGACACTACCCTCAGGTTCAACTGCACCTCCACCATACACACAAGGGGACACTACCCTCAGGTTCAACTGCACCTCCACCATACACACAGGGGGACACTACCCTCAGGTTCAACTGCACCTCCACCATACACACAGGGGGACAATACCCTCAGGTTCAACTGCACCTCCACCATACACACAAGGGGGACACTACCCTCAGGTTCAACTGCACCTCCACCATACACACAGGGGGACAATACCCTCAGGTTCAACTGCACCTCCACCATACACACAAGGGGGACAATACCCTCAGGTTCAACTGCACCTCCACCATACACACAAGGGGGACAATACCCTCAGGTTCAACTGCACCTCCACCATACACACAAGGGGGACAATACCCTCAGGTTCAACTGCACCTCCACCATACACACAGGGGGACAATACCCTCAGGTTCAACTGCACCTCCACCATACACACAAGGGGGACACTACCCTCAGGTTCAACTGCACCTCCACCATACACACAGGGGGACACTACCCTCAGGTTCAACTGCACCTCCACCATACACACAGGGGGACTCTACCCTCAGGTTCAACTGCACCTCCACCATACACACAGGGGGGACAATACCCTCAGGTTCAACTGCACCTCCACCATACACACAAGGGGGACAATACCCTCAGGTTCAACTGCACCTCCACCATACACACAGGGGGGACAATACCCTCAGGTTCAACTGCACCTCCACCATACACACAAGGGGGACAATACCCTCAGGTTCAACTGCACCTCCACCATACACACAAGGGGGACAATACCCTCAGGTTCAACTGCACCTCCACCATACACACAAGGGGGACAATACCCTCAGGTTCAACTGCACCTCCACCATACACACAAGGGGGACACTACCCTCAGGTTCAACTGCACCTCCACCATACACACAAGGGGGACACTACCCTCAGGTTCAACTGCACCTCCACCATACACACAAGGGGGACAATACCCTCAGGTTCAACTGCACCTCCACCATACACACAAGGGGGACACTACCCTCAGGTTCAACTGCACCTCCACCATACACACAAGGGGGACAATACCCTCAGGTTCAACTGCACCTCCACCATACACACAAGGGGGACAATACCCTCAGGTTCAACTGCACCTCCACCATACACACAAGGGGGACAATACCCTCAGGTCACAGGACTAGTTTCAATAGCAGGGAAAAGGCTGGTTCAACTGCACCTCCACCATACACACAAGGGGGACAATACCCTCAGGTTCAACTGCACCTCCACCATACACACAAGGGGGACAATACCCTCAGGTCACAGGACTAGTTTCAATAGCAGGGAAAAGGCTGGTTCAACTGCACCTCCACCATACACACAAGGGGGACAATACCCTCGGGTCACAGGACTAGTTTCAATAGCAGGGAAAAGGCTGATTCAACTGCACCTCCACCATACACACAAGGGGGACAATACCCTCAGGACACAGGACTAGTTTCAATAGCAGGGAATGTAGAGTTAAAAGGAGGCCACAGGCTTCCACCCCAAAGAAAGGAAAGGAATCACACTTGGACATGGACAGCTATGGGGGACAATAGCAGACATAGGAAATGATTAGATAAGTGAACAAAGTGATGATAGGTGAAGTGATGATACAAGTAATGAGGGAAGGGAAGAACTAAGACAGGGTGCTGACTCTGACCAAGAGTCACAGCAAGGGGCTATGGGAGGCTAAACAAAAAGAGAATTGAGAAACAAAGACAATAAAAAATCCAGATAAATACGAAGCTCAGTGTCCAATTTTGGTAAAGGGGACATGGGTTCACTATGTGTCCCGGGGATCTCAGGACCTGGAAGGCCTGGTGACTAGACTGCCTAACCTGCATGAAGGAGCAGAAAAATGGATTAGAACATTTGAAGAACAAACGATGGGGAAACTTCTGGCGGTGGGAGACTTGAAGGCATTGCTGGCCAGGGTGGTGGGAGTGGCCAAAATGGAGGACATGATGCTGATGAGTGGCCTTAGAAGGGCAGTGCAAAGTGTGATGCTGGATGGTGAGACATTTGATAATTACAGGCCACGACTATGGCTATCTCTGAGAACAGAGTCTCCAGCCAAAATTGACCCTAAAGCACTGAGAGGGGAACCATTGGGGGATAAAGAAAACCAGGCAAGTTACCTGGACGACCAGCTGAAAAGGTGGCGACAAGAAACAGAAAGAGACCCAGAGGGGGATCCACTGATGACAACACTGTTCAGGACATCATTGATGGAAGCAATGCCAACGCCTGTCAGAAGCAGACTGGAAGATGTGGTGAGACTAACATCAAGGTCACGCAAGGAGTTCTGTGACCATGTTCTCCACGCACTGGAGAAATACAGGAAGGACGAACAGAAACTGACAGAGCAGGGGAGAGACATTCAGAGAAAACTGAGACAGATGCAGCTGGAAGAGCTGATAAGAAAGGACCAGACATACCAAAATGGTGGACCAGGAAGATTTCTAGGTGTCTGCTGGGGGTGCAATCAATCAGGACATACAAGAAGGGATTGTCCTACCAACCCATGGCAGCCTAGGATAACATAGTAATTAAAGTGGCCTCCCTGTGAATAGATGTTTTGTTTGTTTTGACTATAATTTAAAAAAATGATTGTTCACCTGGTAAAGTAACGTTGGATGGAAAGACAGAGGGAGAGGATGATAGAGATTGTAGTGGGTTTTCTGGGTTAAAGGGAAAGTAGGTTAATTTGGAGATGAGACGTCGAATTGGATTGTTTGAGTAGACTGGAATTAAAATAATGCCTTCTAGTAATGTGAATGCAAATATGTTATTAGTTATTGGTGGTTTGTGGATAGACTTTATAAATCCCATGATTTAGTGTACGGGTGAAAGACAGTCGTGCTCGCTGGGCTATATAGAGATGCAAGGTACGCAGTGGGATATTTGAAGCAGAGGTCTGAATAGGTGAATCGGAAAAGTTATTTGACAATTTCTCATTATTATTACTCAATTCTATAGTTTGCGTAACACCAGTAATTTATGCAAACAGTTAATGAATTCTAAAACGATAATCTGTTTCTATTACGTGGAACAGTGGATGGCAGGTAGTTTTGACTATTACGCTGATGGGGCAGCACCAACTTTTTGAAGGTTCTAGATTTGTTAATCAACAGGTTTATATTTTTAACTAAATCAATGCAACAGGTTGCGGTGATTAGATTACCGGAAAGGGGTTATGGGTTTGTTTATTTTAAAAGGTGTTTATTCCCTTAATTGAACCCGGTATTATCTGATATGTCTTGAGTAGGATTCTTTCTTGTCACGATCGTCTGAAGAAGCAGACCAATACGCAGCGCGTGGAGTGAACATGATGACTTTATTTAATAAAGCAACCACGAAAAACAACAAATGACGATAGTGAAGTCCTCTGTAACACTGACAGAAACATGGAACATAAACCCCCAAAACCAAGGAGAAACCACACAGTATAAATATGGCTCCCAATCAGAGATAACGAGCCGACAGCTGACACTCGTTACCTCCGATTAGGAGTCATATGACTAATCAAGCACAAACACCAAACATAGAAATCAACAACCTAGACACCCCAACATAGAAATACACCCAAACAAATGAAAATGAACAACCCTGGCTCAAATATCAAAGTCCATGGAGCCAGAGTGTCACATTTCTTCCAGGATTGATGGAAGTTCCCTACAGTATGTATGTTAAGGGAGATGTAGGAGATCACATCTCAAACAACTTTTTAATAGACGCTTGGGATCAAATATCACGGATTCCTTACGCTGAGAAATTGACTATATTTGCAACAGGAAAAAGTATTACATTTAGTGGGGTTGGAGAATCATTGCGAGAGTCAAAGACAGTGGATTCTAAAAGGTGACATTAAAATTGGCAGTATGTATGGGCGACAGCATGAATGATGGTTACAGAAACGTTGTATCACGCTGCATTTAAACAGTTGCTGAAGGGTGTGAATTTGAGGGTTGTGTGTTGTAGTGAACCGTTACGGGCGTCGAATGACGAGAACACTGATAGGCCAGACCATCATCACATTAGTAAACTATTTTGGTAGAGAGGGACCACAAGGCATGTGAGAAAGTACAACCAATGAGGCAAGAGATAACATATTTGGGGGTTTCGATTTTGGAAGTCACAAAGCATATTAAATGTGATCGAGTAGGAACAATGCGACTCAGGAAGAACCCAGGGGTCTTAATCTCATGAGACTTTATTTCGTTTTATTCTACCCTAGATTATGGAATTGACAACAGGGAGGAGAAGTCAAAAGTAATGAGGGTTTTCTGAGTTAGAAGAAACAGAGGAAGATAAAGGTAAATTCAATGGAAAGTAAGAAATTCGAATTTGAATTGTTTGGACTGGTTAAGAGGTAGCAAAATGGAAACTAACGAAATGTGCACATTTTCTTCCAGGAGAATGAGGGTAGTGATTTTCTTTTTTGAAATGTTTCCCGAGACTATTGTTAGTTACATTCAGCAGTTTGATAAGTATGAATATATCCAGATTAGGTCATAAGAGGGAGCTACCCAATAACATGTGGTCCTCTGTAGCTCAGCTGGTAGAGCACGGCGCTAGTAACGGGTCCTCTGGTCCTCTGTAGCTCAGCTGGTAGAGCACGGCGCTAGTAACGGGTCCTCTGGTCCTCTGTAGCTCAGCTGGTAGAGCACGGCGCTAGTAACGGGTCCTCTGGTCCTCTGTAGCTCAGCTGGTAGAGCACGGCGCTAGTAACGGGTCCTCTGGTCCTCTGTAGCTCAGCTGGTAGAGCACGGCGCTAGTAACGGGTCCTCTGGTCCTCTGTAGCTCAGCTGGTAGAGCACGGCGCTAGTAACGGGTCCTCTGGTCCTCTGTAGCTCAGCTGGTAGAGCACGGCGCTTGGTCCTCTGTAGCTCAGCTGGTAGAGCACGGCGCTTGGTCCTCTGTAGCTCAGCTGGTAGAGCACGGCGCTAGTAACGGGTCCTCTGGTCCTCTGTAGCTCAGCTGGTAGAGCACGGCGCTAGTAACCGGTCCTCTGGTCCTCTGTAGCTCAGCTGGTAGAGCATGGCACTTGTAACGCCAGGGTAGTGGGTTCGATCCCCGGGACCACCCATACGTAAAAATGTATGCACACATGACTAAGTCGCTTGGATAAAAGCGTCTGCTAAATGGCATATTAACTATTATATTATTAAATAAATCCTGGCCATTTTTGTTTGTTTTTTACTATAACCACAAACAACCCACCTAGTATGAAAGGTTAGTTGTTTAGGGGTTTTATTTTAGGGAGTTTTCATGGGTTAGAAATTATCTATCTTAAAAGGGGCACACACATGGAATTCTCTGAAGTTTTTATTTTCTGAGTAAGTTTTAAGTAAACACGTGATTTATTTTGAAAAGAACTGTACTAAGGACTTACTGTACACTTGGGATACGAAATGTATGAAATGTTTTGACTGTTGTTAATGATTAGTCTACTATAGAATGAAACACTTCTTTGAAGGGTTTGAATGACCTCTGTCCTGACTTTCTAGTGTGATTTGATCACCCACACAGGAAAGCCGAGAGACATTGGATGATGAATTTTAGGTAATTTATAATACCGAGTTGAGGGTCATTTGTAATACTGATAATTATGAAGAAGTTTATAGTTCATAGTCGTATATGAGATTCGGACAGAGAGAGAGCGCTAGACCTGAATAAGTGACACGTGTCGCTAGTCAATTTTACAATTTCCCTGAATTACCTTATGGGATACAATTAAGTTAAGATATTATCAAATATCGTTTTATTCTAATTTCATGTATTATTTTGGTTTAACAGGCAATGTTGTTGTTAAAAAAAAATGTGAACACATGAATCACGATGTGAGTCATGTGTCCAAAGGGGGGAATTACTGGTCCCCTGGGCCTTTTGGTAAATATGCAAATTGTATTAAGAATATGAGCAGTAGTAATTCATGTATTATGGGTTAGATGGAATGTTTTATGTGCAAATCTATTTGTGGCAGGAGACAAAGTACAAAGGGGACCTGTCTCTGAAACTAGTGGACTGCAACAAGCTGCAAGAATGTGCACTTCCTAATCTCAGGGCTTCTCCTGACTGATGAGAAGACATGGTACAGTAGCATACTGTGTCTCACTTAACAATGTTCTTAAGACTCTCTTCCCACGGGTGAAGGCTTCTCTGCCCAACCTAGCAGGATGTCTGCGCCCTGGAGACTTTGAGGCGGTAAAAGACTACAGAAGAAAGAGCTGGAAAGACCCTAGGTGGAGGGGCCCGTACCAGGTGTTGATGACTACCTAGATGATGGTAAAAGTGGCAGAGACAGATACCTGGATCCATGTGTCCCACTGTAGGAGAGTTCAAACCCCAGAAGAGGAAGAGGGCCCCACCAGACCGATGTCGATGGATTGAGACTCTGCGTGATCCGGAGACCCTAGTGACGGAAGAAGGTCCCGAGCCAAAGAGACCATACATCGTCACCCAGGCTGCACCGACGGCTGTATGGACAGAGGGGAGCTCGACCTGGTATCATCTAAATCACTGCACCAGAGTACCACGAGGAAACCGACGACCTACAGATGTTGACACTATTCACAACATGCTGTGGTATTGCGTATACAATCGCAAGATAGCTGCCTTAAATATATATTATGGTTAAAACAACGCTACGTTAGTTTTAATGTGTTAGGATACACGTATATGGTTTATTTCGAGTAGAACGTTTTGAATCTTACTGTTTGAAAAATATAATGTTAATGCAAGAATTGTGCCTTATATCATGAACATGTTGATTTTTATGTCACAGTATTATATATTATATATATATATATTAATCACTATATACAAGTATTTGGATGTATTGATATGGGACTACATAGTTCCAGAGGGGGGATATGATGGGGATTTTCCAGTTAAGCATAGTAAGCATAGTTAATTACATCATGACAAGCTAACAATGTATGGTTAAATAGTTAATCACAACATGACAAGAAGAGGCCTGAGAGGTGGAAGGGAGGTGCATCTGCTACAAGACCATGGTGCTTGCCTACGGAGCTGTGAGGGGAACGGCACCTCCTTACCTTCAGGCTCTGATCAGACCCTACACCCAAACGAGGGCACTACGTTCATCCACCTCTGGCCTGCTAGCCCCCCTACCTCTACGGAAGCACAGTTCCCGCTCAGCCCAGTCAAAGCTATTCGCTGCTCTGGCACCCCAATGGTGGAACAAGCTCCCCCACGATGCCAGGACAGCGGAGTCACTGACCACCTTCCGGAGACACTTGAAACCCTACCTCTTTAAGGAATACCTGGAATAGTATAAAGTAATCCTTCTACACCCCCCCCCCCCCCCCCCACAAAAAAAAGTGGTTGTCCCACTGGCTATCATAAGTTGAATGTACCAATTTGTAAGTCGCTCTGGATAAGAGCGTCTGCTAAATGACATCAATGTAAATGTAAATGCTTTGCAAACCACCTTGGCTCTATTGCTTATGTAATAAAGTATATCTTAATTCAACAAAAACTCAAATACTTTGATCAGTATAAGGACGAATTTGCCACAACACATCATCTAGATCATCTGCACAGGTTCTGTTAGACCTGGGCTCGGACAATTAACCTAAAAAAACGAATCTAATGATATTCCAAAAGAGGTCCGGAGATCACAAATATAAATTATAGTTTTTAGTTCTATTAGAACACGCCAAAAACTACAATTATCTAGGACTAAATATCAGCAACACAGGTAGCTTTCACATGGTTGTGAATGAGCTGAGAGACAAAGCAAGAAGAGCATTCTATGCCATTAAAAGGAATATTAAAATCGAAATTCCAATTAGAATCTGGCTCAATTTTCCAATCAGTTATAGAACCAATTGCTCTACATGGCAGCGAAATATGGGGTCCGCTCTCTAATAATGAATTCACCAAATGGGACAAACATCCAATCGAAATACTACATGCAGAGTTTTGCAAGACTGTATTGCAAGTGCAAAGAAAAACTCCAAATAAGAATGTAGAGCAGAATTGGGCCAATACCCCCTCCTTATTCAAATAGAAAAAAGAGCCATCAAATTTTACAACCATCTAAAAACAAGTGACCCCAAAACATTCCATCACACAGCTCTACTATGTCAAGAGATGAAACAAGAGAAGAGTCCCCTCAGCCTGCTGGTTCTGAGGCTCAGGTCACTAACCCAAACCAACCCCATAGAGCCTCAGGACAGCACTCAGAAAATCAGGCCCAACCAAATCATCACAAAGCAAAAATAGAAAAATATATCACCTATTGCAAAGTAAACTTCAATGAGATTTGGCTCTAAACAGACAGTACATGGTGGCAGACTATCTGACCACTGTGACTGATAGAAAACTGAGGAAAACACTGACTAGGTACAGACTCAGTGAGCACAGTCTGGCTATAGAGACCGGACGTCACAGGCAAACCTGGCTGCCCAGAGAGGACAGGCTGTGCTCACTCTGCCCCCGGGGAGAGAAGTAGAGACAGAGCTGCATTTCCTATTACACTGTGACAAATACTCAGACCTAAGAGAATCCTTCAGTACAAAGAATTTGAAACTATAACATTTTGTGCAGTTTTGGCAGGCAAATATGTGTCCTCCTGCCACAACCTGAGGGACAGACAGTGAAAAGTACAATGTAATGTCACTAATATTTCCCATTTAGTTTTGTTTTGGCTTTCATACCATGTCATGTGTCTTCTCAGTCATGTTGAGACTGGTCGACTACTATTGCTTTAATGTATTGTTATTCTCATTAATATTGTTGTTGTAGTTGCTGTTAATGGTAATCCCATTTCCACTACTACTATTATTATTGCTGTTGGTCCCACCATTTTTTGTTATATGTATACTTTGACAATGTAAGTAATTTAACTTACCAAGTCAATAAAGTCTACGAGAGAGAGAGCGAGAGAGATTGGGAATGAAGGAATGCCCTGAATAGGTCGTTACGTAAAAAACTCTCTGATGATGGATAGAAGAGAAGGATGGGCGAGTGAGCGCGAAGGCGAGTCAGCAATGGTGTATTCCATTTGCTTTGGCAATGTAAACATACTGTTTCCCATGCCAATAAAGCCCATTGGGGGCACTCAACACCTGGTAAGTATCTATAATATATAGTAGCAATGTCCTCTATTCTGTGTAAAAGTACTTTTCTAAAGAAAAGAAATATATATGTTGTTATTTAAAGATGCACTATGCAGAAATCACTCCGAAATTTCCTAGTTGCTAAAATTCTAATAGTTAACTTAATTTCAGTTTATGTGACAAAACAAGCAAGTATATTGTAGAGAATCATTGTACCATCTAAACCGCTGTGAAATATATTTTCCACAACCAAAAATATATTTTCCACAACCAAAAATATTGTATTTTCAGCTGTTTAAAGCTGGTGTACAAAACCGAGAGTAAAAGACGCAAAAACAAAACTTAAGAACGGGAAGCATAGAAATAGATCACATGAAACAGATCTACCGCTTCTTAGACTTCCTGTCAATGAGAATGATAGATCTATAACACATACAGTACCAGTCAAACGTTTGGACACACCTACTCATTCAAGAGTTCTAGAACACCTACTCATTCAAGAGTTCTAGAACACCTACTCATTCAAGAGTTCTAGAACACCTACTCATTCAAGAGTTCTAGAACACCTACTCATTCAAGAGTTCTAGAACACCTACTCATTCAAGAGTTCTAGAACTCCTACTCATTCAAGGGTTTTACTTTATTGTTTACTATTTTTTACATTGTAGAATAATAGAGAAGACATCAACACTATGAAATAACACATATGGAATCATGTAGTAACCAAAAAATATATATTTTATATTTGAGATTCTTCAAATAGCCACCCTTTGCCTTGATGACAGCTTTGCACAATGTTGGCATTTTCTCAACCCGCTTCATGAGGTAGTCACCTGGAACGCATTTCAATTAACAGGTGTGCCTTCTTAAAAGTTAATTTGTGGAATTTCTTTCCTTCTTAATGTGTTTGAGCCAATCAGTTGTGTTGTGACAAGGTAGGGGTGGTATACAGAAGATAGCCCTATTTGGTAAAAGACAAAGTCCATATTATGGCAAGAACAGCTCAAATATATAATATATTTTGATTTGTTTAACACTTTGTTGGTTACTACATGATTTCACTATTATTCTACAATGTAGAAAACAGTAAAAAATTAAGAAAAACCCTTGAATGAGTAGGTGTGTCCAAACTTTTGACTGGTACTGTATGTCTATGTGAATTTGGTCGGTTCACCCACAAAGTTACATATTGCAGCTTTAATTCTTCTATCAACTGTTCTCATGTTTAAAATGTGTACAACTTTGAAGAACATGAAGGCAAAGTTACAAATTAGTCTGGTGTGGTTTTTACAGTGAAGATGAATTGGGACATTATTAAAACAAACTACCCCCTTTCTGATGTAAACTAAATGAGTTAATCCCTTTTCTAAAACAGCAATGTAAACTAAATGAATAAAGATCACATTCTGTGTCACATCAGCCAGTGGCATGAACCCATTCCACTGCTATCTATCCACACCGCTTAGCAGCGTGGTAAAAGCTAAGTGAAAAAAACTACGGTAATCTAAACAACAGAACAGAGCTGTTTCCCCAACAGAGCAGGGCAGGCAGAACAGAGCTGTTTCCCCAACAGAGCAGGGCAGGCAGAACAGAGCTGTTTCCCCAACAGAGCAGGGCAGGCAGAACAGAGCTGTTTCCCCAACAGAGCAGGGCAGGCAGAACAGAGCTGTTTCCCCAACAGAGCAGGGCAGGCAGAACAGAGCTGTTTCCCCAACAGAGCAGGGCAGGCAGAACAGAGCTGTTTCCCCAACAGAGCAGGGCAGGCAGAACAGAGCTGTTTCCCCAACAGAGCAGGGCAGGCAGAACAGAGCTGTTTCCCCAACAGAGCAGGGCAGGCAGAACAGAGCTGTTTCCCCAACAGAGCAGAGCAGGCAGAACAGAGCTGTTTCCCCAACATAGACACAGTGTGCAGCAGCACCAGAGTTGCTATACCTACACTAAGACTGCGTCCCAAATCTGTCCCAAATGGCACCCTATTCCCTACGTACATAGTGCACTATAACCAGGGCCCTGGTCAAAAGTAATGCACTATATAGGGAATAGGGTGCCATTTGGGACACAGTTCAGGGTTACAGCAGCACCATGCTAACATGGCTCACCCCCTGCTAGTGGGCGGCTAATGACACCAGAGCTAACACAGCGCTAGCACCAGGGCTAATGGCACCAGATCTAATACAGCGCTAGCACCAGGGCTAATGACACCAGATCTAATACAGCGCTAGCACCAGGGCTAATGGCACCAGATCTAATACAGCGCTAGCACTAGCGCTGACACGGTGCTAGCACCATGTTAATGGCTAACGGCACCAGGGAGGGCAGGCTAACACAGTGCTAGGACCAGGCTAACAGCTAGCAGCACCAGGACAGGCTAATGGCACAGGGAGGGCAGGCTAACACAGTGCTAGCACCAGGCTAACGGCTAGCAGCACCAGGACAGGCTAACGACACCAGGGAGGGTAGGCTAACACAGTGCTAGGACCAGGCTAACAGCTAGCAGCACCAGGACAGGCTAATGGCACAGGGAGGGCAGGCTAACACAGTGCTAGCACCAGGCTAACGGCTAGCAGCACCAGGACAGGCTAACGACACCAGGGAGGGTAGGCTAACACAGTGCTAGGACCAGGCTAACAGCTAGCAGCACCAGGACAGGCTAATGTCACAGGGAGGGCAGGCTAACACAGTGCTAGCACCAGGGTTACGGCTAGCAGCACCAGGACAGGATAATGGCACCAGGGAGGGCAGGCTAACACAGTGCTAGCACCAGGCTAACGGCTAGCAGCACCAGGACAGGCTAACGACACCAGGGAGGGTAGGCTAACACAGTGCTAGGACCAGGCTAACAGCTAGCAGCACAAGGACAGGCTAATGTCACAGGGAGGGCAGGCTAACACAGTGCTAGCACCAGGGTTACGGCTAGCAGCACCAGGACAGGCTAACGGCACCAGGGAGGGCAGGCTAACACAGTGCTAGCACCAGGGTTACGGCTAGCAGCACCAGGACAGGCTAACGGCACCAGGGAGGGCAGGCTAAAGGCGTCAGCATGCTTCAGTTCGGCTGGTGCCAAGCTGAACTCGGCTAGGTGAACCGAATGGGTGTTCAGTTAAAAAAAGCGTCAATAGTACTATTTGTCCATTTTGAGACGCCATAGCCAGTATACACTTCCTCAAAATAGTCCAAATTAATCTAAGATAACTCAAGAAATCTGTCATTAATTTTGACGTTTTTGCAGAGGAGACCTTAGTCACGCAATTTTACATCTAACTAAGACGTTTGGTGCAGTATTTCTCAATTAATAAATTTGCATGAAAACCAGTTGTCTCTCATTGAATGACAAAGACTTTATTGAAGAATCCCTACTGTTGACCAATCACAGACAAAGGGGTGTAGACTGCGGCTACCAACTTCGGCTTGCCTCAAGAAAAACGTGTGCCCCTGAAGTACCAGAAAAAAAGATACAGAAGTCCAGAGCGAACAAAAACATCACCAAATGTTGTCATAATAAATGCACAAACTCTTCCGTACTGTTTCGGCTGGGAAGCATGTGGATGCCTTAATGGTTCCAGGGAGGGAGGGCAGGCTAACGGCACCAGGGAGGGTGGGCAGGCTAACGGTACCAGGGAGGGTGGGCACGCTAACGGTACCAGGGAGGGTGGGCAGGCTAACGGCACCAGGGAGGGAGGGCACGCTAACGGTACCAGGGAGGGAGGGCAGGCTAACGGCACCAGGGAGGGAGGGCAGGCTAACGGCACCAGGGAGAGAGGGCAGGCTAACGGCACCAGGGAGAGAGGGCAGGCTAACGGCACCAGGGAGGGAGGGCAGGCTAACGGCACCAGGGAGAGAGGGCAGGCTAACGGCACCAGGGAGGGAGGGCAGGCTAACGGCACCAGGGAGGGAGGGCAGGCTAAAGGTACCAGGGAGGGAGGGCAGGCTAACGGCACCAGGGAGGGTGGGCAGGCTAACGGCACCAGGGAGGGAGGGCAGGCTAACGGCACCAGGGAGGGAGGGCAGGCTAACGGTACCTGGAAGGGAGGGCAGGCTAACGGCACCAGGGAGGGAGGGCAGGCTAACGGCACCAGGGAGAGAGGGCAGGCTAACGGTACCAGGGAGGGAGGGCGGGCTAACAGCACCAGGGAGGGAGGGCAGGCTAACGGTACCGGGGAGGGAGGGCAGGCTAACGGTACCAGGGAGGGAGGGCAGGCTAACGGCACCGGGAAGGGAGGGCAGGCTAACGGCACCAGGGAGAGAGGGCAGGCTAACGGCACCAGGGAGGGAGGGCAGGCTAACGGCACCAGGGAGGGAGGACAGGCTAACCCCGTTGACCTGACCCAGATATTAACCAGCAGAGCCTCACTCTACATCCAGATGTGATGCACCATGGGATTACTAACTCCACTGCTGCCTCCCTCCACCTCTCCTCACACACAGCCACATGCTGCTCTAATGAGGCATCCCAACATGACCCCGCAGTCCATCCACCCTGTCTGTCTGCACGGGCACAGCTCTCTCTATCTCTGTGTTAATCTCCCTCTCTCTTTCTCTCTCTGCCTCTCTCCCCGTTACTCTCTCTCTCTCCCCGTTACTCTCTCTCTCCCCGTTACTCTCTCTCGCTCCCTGCATCTCTCTCCCCATTACTCTCTCGCTCTCTGCCTCTCTCTCCCCGTTACTCTCTCTCCCTGCCTCTCTCCCCATTACTCTCGCTCTCTCCCTGCCTCTCTCTCCCCCATTGCTCTCTCACTCCCTGCCTCTCTCTCTCCCCGTTACTCTCGCTCTCCCTGCCTCTCTCCCCGTTACTCTCTCTCCCCGCCTATCTCCCCGTTACTCTCTCTCCCCCCGTTACTCACTCCCTGCCTCTCTCTTCCCGTTACTCTCTCTCTCCCTGCCTCTCTCCCCGTTACTCTCTCTCTCCCTGCCTCTCTCTCCCCGTTACTCTCTTTCTCTCCCCCCGTTACTCTCTCCCTGCCTCTCTCTCCCCGTTACTCTCTCTCTCTCCCTGCCTCTCCACCCTCTCTCTCTGGTATCCCATTCTCTCAGGGTCTTCAGCTTAAATCAAGGGTAATAGAAGCAACATAGGGTTGCCTCTTATGTGACTTATGGTTAGACTAGAAATCTAAACAATAAAAATTAGGTTAATTACTATGTTATTATTATTATTAATACTTAACTCCAGCTGACCCCTCGGACATTGCTGTCATGGATGACTATAAGTTAGAATATAGTTAGTAATTTGTAGTTATTTAAAACTTCCATGATGACCAACTTTAGCATACTACTCATGTGAACAAACTACTGCAAAACAACTGTATGAAATATGGACAAGACTTTCAGGACCTGGCAACATCCAACTAGCTCTCACAGTCTTGCCTTAGAATTAGACTTTCATCCATGTTTCGCAAACATCACATTTTGAAGTGGTTAAGGTTAAGTTATTAAATCCGAATGTTTAACGTTTGGGTTAAGTTTAGGCATTAACGCCGAAATCTTAAGGTTAGGCATTAATTCTGAATGGTTAAGGTAAGGGTTAAGGTTTGGGATAGGCTTAAAACTAAAATCTAAAAAAACAACTTTTTATCATGGCAATCCCCATCCACAACACACTAGCAAACCCGAAACCTACTAGAAGGTAAGAGCGCTCACTGTTACCCCTAGTGTCCGGTTTCTACGTTATCTCCCGACATCCTCAGACATCGATGGACGTCGAATACTGACTTGTATCACGGTGACCTGGCTGGCAGAATCGGTGATGTTGCATTTTGAGTCCATCTGTGATATTTATGACCGTGGCGAGAGGAGGAGAGGGATGGTGTTCGGGGTGGGCAGTGTCTCAAGACTGTGACATGAAGCTTTATGCTAATTGATCAGGGAAAGCCAGTACGCAGCTGTCTTGTATTGAAGTTCAGACTAGAATCACCTGCAACTTACAGAGACCACCGTGTTACCATGTCATAACCGACAGACAGCGCCTTTAGCTACATTGTTGCTGCATTGTTTACTGTAGGCTACTAGTGTATTTAATATCAATAATAAAGTAAACGTGCTGTTTTTTTCCATAGTGGCCCGTTAGTTTCACTCTCTCTCGCCGTCTGTAAATATGCACCCGTCATGATCTGATCCCTGCCGAGACATCCCGATATTAAAGAATTTAACTCTTTCTATGCAACAATGTAGCTATCGTAGCCATTACATTCTTGTAACAGCTCCAAATGTCAACTTGAGTTCCATGCAAGTTGCTAACTTTATCACAAAGCAGTAAATGCAAGAAGTAGCATACATTACAAATGATGCAACACAAACATTGTGGGACAAAACTAGTGTAAGGCAAGTTTCATCAGCCTAGCTAAGTAGCTCAAATGTGGAAGAGATCAAGGGACCAAAAAATTATACAAACGCAGCGCTCTACCGTACCATTTTGATCCAAGGTTTCGAGGCACAAAGGAGTCCCAATATAACTCCTTATGCATCGACTTCCGTTGGCCATGAAAATGTTCGTTGGATTTTCACATTTTTTCAGTTTCTTCTCCTGTCTTTTTTCGCCTTGCTAGCATTCAGACAGACAAAAATGCAGAGGCTGCTTTTGCAGAAGGAATTGGTGATTGGAGCTCAGGGATCATATGGGCTTTTTGTCAGACGTTTTAAAGGGACACGGCACTGTATTAAATACACATTCAAGCATACATATTTGTTCTTCTTTTGGGGTTTAAAGTTGTGGTTAGTATTTACCGGGTCTGTCAAGGCGGACCACTAATCAGCAAAAAAAACACATAAGTGCGCGTCTTCAAAAGGTGCGCTTCTGAGGTGGGAATGACATAATGCAGACTGACATGGTTGAATTATAAACTGGTAAAAATGTTGTAATACTGCTGGTTTACTGTAGCCTACAGTACATTGCTACTTTCATACAGAGTGGAACATCCTGTGGAATAGGGCAGTATATATTTGTTTTACTTTTACCGTTTTTATTGACTTATGACTGAGCAACAACTGTGATAAATAACTGCTTGTGGAGAGAGAGAGAGAGAGAGGGGGGGGACCAGACAGAGGGAGTGAGAGATAAAGAGACAGAGGGAGTGAGAGACAGAGGGAGACAGAAACAGAGAGAGACAGAGACAGAGAGAGACAGAGACAGAGACAGAGACAGAGACAGACACAGAGACAGAGACAGAGACAGAGACAGAGACAGAGACAGAGAGAGAGAGGGAGACAGACAGACAGACAGAGAGAGAGAGATCTACTGGGTGAAAAATCACAGTGTGCCATCACAGCTGCAAGATTTGTGACCTGTTGCCACAAGAAAAGGGCAACCAGTGAAGAACAAACACCATTGTAAATACAACCTATATTTATGTTTATTTATTTTCCCTTTTGTACTTTAACTATTTGCACATTGTTACAACACTGTATATAGACATAATATGACAATATGATTGAAATGTCTTTATTCTTTTGGAACTTCTGAGTGTAATGTTTACTGTTAATATTTATTGTTTATTTCACTTTTGTTTACTATCTACTTCACTTGCTTTGGCAATGAAACATATGTTTCCCATGACAATAAAGCCCTTAAATTGAAATTGAATTGAGAGAGAGAGAGAGAGAGAGAGAGAGAGAGAGAGAGAGAGAGAGAGAGAGAGAGAGAGAGAGAGAGAGAGAGAGAGAGAGAGAAAACCACTGAATCTGATTAATTTAATCTCAGGTTGCCAGTTATCAGTGAGGCCCCTGAAGGCAGTCAAGGACACAACCGGACAGTCTTTTAAAGGTGCAATATGCAGAAATCGCTCCACCATTTCCTGGATGGCAAAATTCTAACAGTTCTCCTAATATCAGTTCATGTGACAAAACAAGCACTAGTGTAGAGAATCACTGTACCATCTAAACCACTGAACCATCTAAACCACTGAACCATCTAAACCACTGAACCATCCAAACCACTGAACCATCCAAACCACTGAACCATCTAAACCACTGAACCATCTAAACCACTGAACCATCCAAACCATCCAAACCACTGAACCATCCAAACCACTGAACCATCCAAACCACTGAACCATCTACACCACTGAACCATCTACACCACTGAACCATCTACACCACTGAACCATCCAAACCACTGTACCATCCAAACCACTGAACCATCTACACCACTGAACCATCCAAACCACTGAACCATCCAAACCACTGAACCATCCAAACCACTGAACCATCCAAACCACTGAACCATCCAAACCACTGAACCATCTAAACCACTGAACCATCCAAACCACTGAACCATCTACACCACTGTACCATCCAAACCACTGAACCATCTAAACCACTGTACCATCTAAACCACTGAACCATCTACACCACTGAACCATCCAAACCACTGAACCATCTACACCACTGAACCATCTACACCACTGAACCATCCAAACCACTGAACCATCTACACCACTGAACCATCTACACCACTGTACCATCTACACCACTGAACCATCTAAACCACTGAACCATCTAAACCACTGAACCATCCAAACCACTGAACCATCTAAACCACTGAACCATCTAAACCACTGAACCATCCAAACCACTGAACCATCTAAACCACTGAACCATCTAAACCACTGAACCATCTAAACCACTGAACCATCTAAACCACTGAACCATCTAAACCACTGAACCATCTACACCACTGAACCATCCAAACCACTGAACCATCTACACCACTGAACCATCCAAACCACTGAACCATCTACACCACTGAACCATCTACACCACTGTACCATCTACACCACTGAACCATCTAAACCACTGAACCATCTAAACCACTGAACCATCCAAACCACTGAACCATCTAAACCACTGAACCATCTAAACCACTGAACCATCCAAACCACTGAACCATCTAAACCACTGAACCATCTAAACCACTGAACCATCCAAACCACTGAACCATCTAAACCACTGAACCATCTAAACCACTGAACCATCTAAACCACTGAACCATCTACACCACTGAACCATCCAAACCACTGAACCATCTACACCACTGAACCATCCAAACCACTGAACCATCTACACCACTGAACCATCTACACCACTGTACCATCTACACCACTGAACCATCTAAACCACTGAACCATCCAAACCACTGAACCATCTAAACCACTGAACCATCTAAACCACTGAACCATCCAAACCACTGAACCATCTAAACCACTGAACCATCTAAACCACTGAACCATCTAAACCACTGAACCATCTAAACCACTGAACCATCCAAACCACTGAACCATCCAAACCATTGTGAGAATCATTGTACCATATAAACCACTCCAATTTGTAAGTCGCTCTGGATAAGAGCGTCTGCTAAATGACGTAAATGTAAATGTGAGAATCATTGTACCATCTAAACCGCTGTGAGAATCATTGTACCATCTAAACTGCTGTGAAATATATTGTATTTTCAGCTTTTTGAAGCTTTTTAAAAAGACGCAAAAACAAAACTTAAGAACGGGAAGCATAGAAATAGCGCACATAGAACAGATCTACCGCTTCTTAGACTTCCTGTCAATGAGAATGACAGATCTATAATGAACATTACTATGTGAATTTGGTCGGGTCGCCCAAAAAGTTAGATAATGCAGCTTTAACTGCATAATACAGAGCTCTGCCTCTTCAGCTTAGAGGGGTCTGCTAATACATTGTTTCCCAAACTCTGTCCTGGGGCCCCTGTTGGGTGCACATTTTGGTTTTTGCTTGTTGATGAGTTTCCTTATTTGAATCAGTTGTGTAGTGCTAGGGCAAAAATCTAAACATGCACCCAGGAGCGGCCCTATGAAGTCATTTTCGGATTACCAGGGTGCCTACTCAGAGCATGCGCTGACCAGCTGGCAAGTGTCTTCAGTGACCTGTTCAACCTCTCCCTGACCCTGTCTGTAATACCAACATGTTTCAAGTAGACCACCATAGTCCCTGTGCCCAAAAACACCAAGGTAACCTGTCTAAATGACTATCGCCAAGTAGCACTCACATCTGTAGCCATGAAATGCTTTGAAAGGCTGGTCATGGCTCACATCAACACACTGCCCTTTCCCACCTCGACAAGAGGAACACCTACAGTGGGGAGAACAAGTATTTGATACACTGCCGATTTTGCAGGTTTTCCTACTTACAAAGCATGTAGAGGTCTGTAATTTTTATCATAGGTACACTTCAACTGTGAGAGACGGAATCTAAAACAAAAATCCAGAAAATCACATTGTATGATTTTTAAGTAATTAATTTGCATTTTATTGCATGACATAAGTATTTGATACATCAGAAGAGCAGAACTTAATATTTGGTACAGAAACCTTTGTTTGCAATTACAGAGATCATACGTTTCCTGTAGGTCTTGACCAGGTTTGCACACACTGCAGCAGGGATTTTGGCCCACTCCTCCATACAGACCTTCTCCAGATCCTTCAGGTTTCGGGGCTGTCGCTGGGCAATACGGACTTTCAGCTCCCTCCAAATTTTCTATTGGGTTCAGGTCTGGAGACTGGCTAGGCCACTCCAGGACCTTGACATTCTTCTTACGGAGCCACTCCTTAGTTGCCCTGGCTGTGTGTTTCGGGTCGTTGTCATGCTGGAAGACCCAGCCACGACCCATCTTCAATGCTCTTACTGAGGGAAGGAGGTTGTTGGCCAAGATCTCGCGATACATGGCCCCATCCATCCTCCCCTCAATACGGTGCAGTCGTCCTGTCCCCTTTGCAGAAAAGCATCCCCAAAGAATGATGTTTCCACCTCCATGCTTCACGGTTGGGATGGTGTTCTTGGGGTTGTACTCATCCTTCTTCTTCCTCCAAACACGGCGAGTGGAGTTTAGACCAAAAAGCTCTATTTTTGTCTCATCAGACCACATGACCTTCTCCCATTCCTCCTCTGGATCATCCAGATGGTCATTGGCAAACTTCAGACGGGCCTGGACATGCGCTGGCTTGAGCAGGGGGACCTTGCGTGCGCTGCAGGCTTTTAATCAATGACGGCGTAGTGTGTTACTAATGGTTTTCTTTGAGACTGTGGTCCCAGCTCTCTTCAGGTCATTGACCAGGTCCTGCCATGTAGTTCTGGGCAGATCCCTCACCTTCCTCATGATCATTGATGCCCCACGAGGTGAGATCTTGCATGGAGCCCCAGACCGAGGATGATTGACCGTCATCTTGAACTTCTTCCATTTTCTAATAATTGCGCCAACAGTTGTTGCCTTCTCACCAAGCTGCTTGCCTATTGTCCTGTAGCCCATCCCAGCCTTGTGCAGGTCTACAATTTTATCCCTGATGTCCTTACACAGCTCTCTGGTCTTGGCCATTGTGGAGAGGTTGGAGTCTGTTTGATTGAGTGTGTGGACAGGTGTCTTTTATACAGGTAACGAGTTCAAACAGGTGCAGTTAATACAGGTAATGAGTGGAGAACAGGAGGGCTTCTTAAAGAAAAACTAACAGGTGTGTGAGAGCCGGAATTCTTACTGGTTGGTAGGTGATCAAATACTTATGTCATGCAATAAAATGCAAATTAATTACTTAAAAATCATACAATGTGATTTTCTGGATTTTTGTTTTAGATTCCGTCTCTCACAGTTGAAGTGTACCTATGATAAAAATTACAGACCTCTACATGCTTTGTAAGTAGGAAAACCTGCAAAATCGGCAGTGTATCAAATACTTGTTCTCCCCACTGTATGTGAGAATGCTGTTCATTGACTACAGCTCAGCGTTCAACACCATAGTGCCTTCAAAGCTCATCACTAAGGTAAGGACCCTGGGACTAAACACCTCCCTCTGCAACTGGATCCTGGACTTCCTGACGGGCCACCGCCAGGTGGTAAGGGTAGGTAACAACACATCTGCCAAACTGATCCTCAATACGGGGACCCCTCAGGGGTGCGTGCTCAGTCCCCTCCTGTACTCCCTGTTCACCCACTTATGTGTGGCTGCGCATGAATCCAACACCATCATTAAGTTTGCTGATGACACAACGTTGGTTGGCCTGATCACCGACGACGATGAGACAGCCTATAGGGAGGAAGTCGGCAACCTCTCCCTCAATGTCAGCAAGGATCTGATCGTGGACTAAAGGAAACAGAGAGGAATCATAGACATGCACTAATATATGATCACATACAAACATGCAACAGAGTTCAGAATGTAAGCTCACTCCACAGCTAGCCATCCAATTGGTCCCTTTGGGTGGCTCAAACCAATGGTACGTTGTCAAGGAGGACGGTCACGTGTGTTTGCGAGAAGAGGATCACTGGTTGGAGCCCAGTGTGGGACAGGGACAGTGGAGGAAGATAAGAGCTGTGTTCGAATATACTAACCGCACTAACCGTACTATTTGTGACATAAATTGAGTATGCAGTATGTTTATTGGTCATAGTATGGATATAGTTAGTATGCCAAAAGTTCCCGGATGTCGTACTAAATTCGCCAAAATACGAAGTATACAAGCAGTGGACACTATTTCCGTGCTTTTAGGGCCCATAATGCAATTCTTCCGAAAATGGGCGTGGCTTCACAACGTTTTCAGATTGGAAGAAAATGGCGGAAAATATGCAGTGGAAGTCCGACGAGAGCGGATACAAATGAATTGCTTTAACTAATTATGCCAAATGTTAAGAACATTTTGAGCAATGTAATAAAGTAATGACTTTTCAAATAAGTTACATTACACGTTAAGTTGTCTGACAATTTGTTAGCTACGCTATCCTGATGAACCGCATAGCATATCATTACAGCATACTGTATCCTTTTAAGTTCTCACACACATACAATAGTTATGTATAAGCCTATGGTGTAGTTAAAGTAGCTATGTATTATATATAGTAGTTAAAGTAGCTATGTATTATATATATAGTAGTTATATTAGCTAAGTATAGGGCTATGGTGTAGTTAAAGTAGCTATGTATTATATATAGTGGTTATATTAGCTATGTACTATATAGTAGTTATAGTAGCTATGTCTTATACAGTTGAAGTCGGAAGTTTACAAACACCTTAAACAAATACATTTAAACTTAGTTTATTCCTGACATTTAATCCTAGTAAAAATTCCCTGTCTTAGGTCAGTTAGGATCACCACTTTATTTTAAGAATGTGAAATGTCAGAATAATAGCAGAGAGAATGATTTATTTAAGCTTTTCTTTCTTTCATCACATTCCCAGTGGGTCAGAAGTTTACATACACTCAATTAGTATTTGGTAGCATTGTCTTTAAATTGTTTAACTTGGGTCAAACGTTTTGGGTAGCCTTCCACAAGCTTCCCACGATAAGTTGGGTGAATTGTGGCCCACTCCTCCTAACAGAGCTGGTGTAACTGAGTCAGGTTTGTAGGCCTCCTTGCTCGCACACGCTTTTTCAGTTCTGCCCACAAATGTTCTATAGGATTGAGGTCAGGGCTTTGTGATGGCCACTCCAATACCTTGACTTTTTTTGTCCTTAAGCCATTTTGCCACAACTTTGGAAGTATGCTTGGGGTCATTGTCCATTTGGAAGACCAATTTGCAACCAAGCTTTGACTTCCTGACTGATGTCTTGAGATGTTGCTTCAATATATCCACATAATTTTTCTTCTTCATGATGCCATCCATTTTGTGAAGTGCACCAGTCCCTCCTGCAGCAAAGCACCCCCACAGCATGATGCTGCCACCCCGTGCTTCACGGTTGGGATGGTGTTCTTCAGCTTGCAAGCCCCCCCTTTTTCCTCCAAACATAACGATGGTCATTATGGCCAAACAGTTCTATTTTTGTTTCATCAGAACAGAGGACATTTCTCCAAAAAGTACGATCTTTGTCCCCATGTGCAGTTGCAAACTGTAGTCTGGCTTTTTTATGGCGGTTTTGAAGCAGTGGCTTCTTCCTTTTTTAATTTTACCTTTATTTAACCAGGTAAGCCAGTTGAGAACAAGTTCTCATTTACAACTGCGACCTGGCCAAGATAAAGCAAAGCAGTGCGATAAAAACAACAACACAGTTACATATGGGGTAAACAAAACAGAAAGTCAAAAATACAACAGAAAATAGAAAATCTATGTGTGTGCAAATGTGGAATGATAGATGTGCAAGAGATGATGTGCAAATAGAGATACTGGGGTGCAAATTAGCAAAATAAATAACAATATAGGGATGAGGTAGTTGGGCGGGCTAATTTCAGATGGGCTGTGTACAGGTGTAGTGATCGGTAAGCTGCTCTGACAACTGATGCTTAAAGTTAGTGAGGGAGATAAGAGTCTCCAGCTTCAGAGAGTTTTGCAGTTAGTTCCAGTCATTGGCAGCAGAGAACTGGAAGGAATGGCGGCCAAAGGAGGTGTTGGCTTTGGGGATGACCAGTGAGATATACCTGCTGGAGTGCTTACTACGGGTGGGTGTTGCTATGGTGAGCTAAGAGCTAAGATGAGCTAAGATAAGGCGGCGATTTGCCTAGCAGTGATTTATAGATGGCCTGGAGCCAGTGGGTTTGGCGACGAAGTGAGTGAGGACCAGCCAACAAGAGCGTACAGGTCACAGTGGTGGGTAGTGTATGGGGCTTTGGTGACTAAACGGATGGCACTGTGATAGACTACATCCAATTAGCTGAGTAGAGTGTTGGAGGCTATTTTGTAAATTACATCGCCGAAGTCAAGGATCGGTAGGATAGTCAGTTTTAAGAGGGCATGATTGGCAGCATGAGTGAAGGAGGCTTTGTTGCGAAATAGGAAGCCGATTCTGGATTTAACTTTGTATTGGAGATGCTTAATGTGAGTCTGGAAGGAGAGTTTACAGTCTAACCAGACACCTAGGTATTTGTAGTTGTCCACATATTCTAGGTCAGACCCTTCGAGAGTAGTGATTCTAGTCGAGTGGGCGGGTGCCAGCAGCGTTCGATTGAAGAGCATGCATTTAGTTTTACTAGTGTTTAAGAGCAGTTGGAGGCTACGGAAGGAGTGTTGTATGGCGTTGAAGCTCGTTTGGAGGTTTGTTAAAAATGGTGTCGTCTGCGTAGAGGTGGATGTGAGAATCACCAGCAGCAAGAGCAACATCATTGATATACACAGAGAAAAGAGTCGGCCCAAGAATTTAACCCTGTGGCACCCCCATAGAGACTGCCATAGGTCCAGACAACAGGCCCTCCGATTTGACACATAGAACTCTATCTGAGAAGTAGTTGGTGAACCAGGCGAGGCAGTTATTTGAGAAACCAAGGCTATTTAGTCTGCCAATAAGAATGCGGTGGTTGACAGAGTCGAAAGCCTTGGCCAGGTCGATGAAGACGGCTGCACAGTACTGTCTTTTATCGATCGCAGTTATAATATCGTTTAGGACCTTGAGCGTGGCTGAGGTGCACCCATGACCAGCCCGGAAACCGGATTGCATAGCGGAGAAGGTACGGTGTGATTCGAAATGGTCGGTGAACTGTTTGTTAACTTGGCTTTCAAATACTTTCGAAAGGCAGGGCAGGATGGATATAGGTCTGTAACAGTTTGGATCTAGAGAGTGTCACCCCCTTTGAAGAGGGGGATGACCGCGGCAGCTTTCCAATCTCTGAGGATCTCAGACGTTACGAAAGAGAGGTTGAACAGGCTAGTAATAGCGGTTGCGACAATTTCGGCGGCTAATTTTAGAAAGAAAGGGTCCAGATTGTCTAGCCCAGATGATTTGTAGGGGTCCAGATTTTGCAGCTCTTTCAGAACATCAGCTGTCGGAATTTGTGTGATGGAGAAGCGGGGGGGGGCATGGGCAAGTTGCAGCGGAGGGTGCAGTGCTGGTGGCCGGGGTAGTGGTAGCCAGGTGGAAAGCATGGCCAGCCGTAGCAAAATGCTTGTTTAAATTCTCGATTATTGTAGATTTATCGGTGGTGATAGTGTTTCCTAGCCTCAGTGCAGTGGGCAGCTGGGAGGAGGTGCTCTTAGTCTCCATGGACTTTACAGTGTCCCAAAACCTTTTGGAGTTAGTGCTACAGGATGCACATTTCTGTTTGAAAAAGCTAGCCTTTGCTTTCCTAACTGCTTGTGTATATTAGTTCCTAACTTCCCTGAAAAGTTGCATATCGCGGGGGCTATTCGATGCTAATGCAGTACGCCACAGGATGTTTTTGTGCTGGTCAAGGGCAGTCAAGTCTGAGGAAACCAGGGGCTATATATGTTCTTAGTTCTGAATTTTTTGAATGGGGAATGCTTATTTAAGATTGAGAGGAAATAACTTTTAACGAACAAACAGGCATCCTCTACTGACGGAATGAGATCGATATCCATCCAGGATACCTGGGGCAGGTCAATTAGGAAGGCCTACTCGCTGAAGTGTTTTAGGGAGCGTTTGATAGTGATGAGGGGTGGTCGTTTGACCGCTGACCTGTTACGGACGCAGGCAATAAGGCAGTGATCGCTGAGATCCTGGTTGAAGACAGCGGAGGTGTATTTAGAGGGTAAGTTAGTCAGGATGATCTCTATAAGGGTGCCCAGGTTTACGGATTTAGGGTTGTACCTGGTAGGTTCCTTGATCATTTGTGTGAGATTGAGGTCATCTAGTTTGGATTGTAGGATGGCCAGGGTGTTAAGCATATCCCAGTTTAGGTCACCAAGCAGTACGAACTCTGAGGATATATAGGGGGGCAAACAATTCACATATGGTGTCCAGGGCACAGCTGGGGGCTGAGGGGGGTCTGTAGCAGAAGTAGGAGCTCAAACTGTTTGGGCACAGTAGATTGTAACTCCGCCCCCTTTGGCAGTTCTATCGAGACGGAAAATGTTATAGTTGGGGATGGACATTTCTGAACTTTTGGTGGCCTTCCTAAGCCAGGATTCAGACACTGCTATAAAATCAGGGTTGGCGGAGTGTGCTAACGCAGTGAATAACTCAAACTTAGGGAGGAGGCTTCTGATGTTAACATGCAAAAAACCAATGCTTTTACGGTTACAGAAGTCAACAAATGATAGCTCCTGGGGAGTAGGAGTGATACTGGGGGCTGCAGGGCCTGGGTTAACCTCTACATCACCAGAGGAACAGAGGAGGAGTAGAATAAGGATACGGCTAAAGGCTTTAAGAACTGGTCTTCTAGTGGGGTGGATACATAGAATAAAGGGGGCAGATTTCCGGGCGTTGTAGAATAGATTCAGGGCATTATGTACAGACAAGGATATGGAAGGATATGAGTACAGTGGAGGTAAACCTAAGCGTTGGGTAACAATGAAAGAGATAGCATCACTGGAGGCACCGATTGAGCTGGTCTCCGCGTGTATGGGGGGTGGAACAAAGGAGCTATTTGAGGCAGTTCGAATTGGTGCTACAGCACAGGCTAGCAGGAAGCACGGCTGTTTGCGTGTGCTAGCGGGCCGGGGCTAGCAGATGTATCTTCATGGTCGTCGCAACGGGAAGCCTGTTGAAACCACAGACGATTACGTCAGCAGACCAGTAGTGATGGATCGGCGGGGCTCCGTGTCGACTCTAGGAGGTCCCGTCCGTTTGACAGAGAGGTAGATATCCGGGAGATGGGACTGACTCGAG
The DNA here is from genome assembly GCF_964263955.1 of Coregonus lavaretus. Taxonomy (NCBI): domain Eukaryota; kingdom Metazoa; phylum Chordata; class Actinopteri; order Salmoniformes; family Salmonidae; genus Coregonus; species Coregonus lavaretus. Next base: position 397,686 of record NC_139989.1, on the reverse strand, counting down.
GCTAGCTCAAGGCTGATTAGCCAACAACAACATCCATTTGGTTACAGCTAGCTAGTTGCGATGATCCGTAGTTAAAGGTCCAGTGATTCAGTAATTCCGACAGAAAAACCGATATGTTCTGGGTCGATAACGCGCTGTGCAGACAGTGCAGACTGGCCGATAATAGCACAGGCTAGAGCTGGCTGGTAGGTAGTGCAGGCCACGGACAATGGTGAAAAGTGGCTAATAGCAAGTAGCTAGTTAGCTGGCTACTCCCGTCCGGTAGCTCATTTGTACCCCAGTATCTCTATTTGCACATCATCTCTTGCACATCTATCATTCCAGTGTTAATACAAATTGTAATTATTTTGCACTATAGCCTATTTATTGCCTTACCTCCATAACTTGCTACATTTGCACACACTGTATATATATGTATTTCTGTTGTATTTTTGACTTTGTTTTGTTTTACCCCATATGTAACTCTGTGTTGTTGTTTTTATCGCACTGCTTTGCTTTATCTTGGCCAGGTCGCAGTTGTAAATGAGAACTTGTTCTCAACTGGTTTACCTGGTTAAATAAAGGTGAAATAAAATAAAATAAATAAAAGACAGAGAGGTAGATAGCCGGGATATGGGCCTGGCTCAAGGCTAGCTCAAGGCTAACTGGTGCTTGCTTCGGGGGCAGTGGAGATTAGCCAACAGCAACATCCATTCGGTTGCGGCTAGCTAGTTGCGATCTGGTGTTAATGTCCAGTGATTCAGTTATTCCGGCAGAAAATCCGATGTTCTGGGTGAAAACCACTAACGGTGGCTAATAGCAAGTAGCTAGTTAACTGGCTAGCTAGTTTCAACTGGAGATTCTAGATAAAAGTAAGTCAATAATAGAATCCGTTCCACATTGAGTGAGGCGGGTTGCAGGAAAGTATATTTAGTAGAAGGATGAAAAGTGTGATAGGGAAATATGTACGAAAAATTAAAATTTAAATTTAAAAAATGGCTTTTTACACGGACACACACATAGTACACGACCGCACTGCTACGCCATCTTGGATTCCTTGCTGAGCGGCCTTTCTGGTTATGTCAATATAAGACTTGTTTTACTGTGGATATAGATACTTTGTACCCGTTTCCTCCAGCATCTTCACAAGGTCCTTTGCTGTTGTTCTGGGATTGATTTCCAGCAAAGCACGTTCAGCTCTAGGAGACAGAACGCGTCTCCTTCCTGAGCGGTATGACGGCTGCTTGGTCCCATGGTGTTTATACTTGTGTACTATTGTTTGTACAGATGAACGTGGTACCTTCAGGCGTTTGGAAATTGCTCCCAAGGATGAACCAGACTTGTGGAGGTCTAAAAAAAAAATTCTGAGGTCTTGGCATATTTCTTTTGATTTTCCATTGATGTCAAGCATTGAAGCACTGAGTTTGAAGGTAGGCCTTGAAATACATCCACAGGTACACTTCCAATTGACTCAAATTATGTCAATTAGCCTATCAGAAGCTTCAAAAGCCATGACATCATTTTCTGGAATTTTCCAAGCTGTTTAAAGGCACAGTCAACTTAGTGTATGTAAACTTCCGACCCACTGGAATTGTGATACAGTGAATTATAAGTGAAATAATCTGTCTGTAAACAATTGTTGGAAAAATTACTTGTGTCATGCACAAAGTAGATGTCCTAACCGACTTACCAAAACTATAGTTTGTTAACAAGAAATTTGTGGAGTGGTTGAAAAACGAGTTTTAATGACTCCAACCTAAGTGTATGTAAACTTCCGACTTCAACTGTAGATATTCCATTAAAAATCAGCCGTTTCCAGCTACAATAGCCATTTCCAACATTAACAATGTCTACACTGTACTTCTGATCAATTTGATGTTATTTTAATGGACAAAAAAAATTGCTTTTCTTTCGAAAACAAGGACATTTCTAAGTGAGCCCAAACATTGGAACTGTAGTGTACTTCCAGACACAAAGGAGAGAACAGCTCTGACCATTTTACTCACCGTAGCAGAGCCGTTATCTAGAGCGTTCTTGACTAACTATTACTTTTTTTTGTCTATGATTACTGACTCAGATTCAGAACAACTTTATTATCCCACCAGGGGGGAAATTCATTTGGTCATGTGCTTAAAAAGACGGTCCATAAAACATGAAAAAACTACACAAAATAATTCATTCAAAGTGCTATAGCCAGACATCTAAAGTGAAAGTGCAATATCCTGGAGGGACAAGCAGACTATCTATTATACAACCTAATGGCTGTTGGAATAAAACACTCCCCATATCTATCTGTTCTGACTTTCTTTTGAAGAAGTCTCTTTCCCTTTGTCCAGCTGCTGCTGTGACTGAATGTTGAGTGAAGATGAGCACTGTCTTGTGGTTGGTTTGAGGTTGGTGGCTGATTCTTGATCTATAGCAATTATCCTTCCCGCCATCTTAATCAAGCGCTGAAGCTTGACTTGGTCTTGCACTCGATATTAAAATGGTTCAGTTTGCGTTTAAAAAAAACATTCTCTGTTGCAATTTCTTTATCAATTTCCATCTCTTTTGTTTTCTTAACATTTATTATCTGCACACCACTGGACACATTTTGCAGTTTCTCTGTCACCTTGAAGAGAGGCTTGGTCTGGGTGGAGGTCATATTCAGCAGATGTTGGCGTTCGTAAATTCATCAGTACTCCTGCGCTCTAGCACACTCAGACGAGAGTGCTCTAAACTCGGAGTAGATAGCCAGAGTGAATTTGTGAACACAAGAGATATGCTAACTGGATAACAGTCGTTCAAGTTCTTGCTAGCTAACCAAATGACACCTGCATCTCTAGCTGTGTATAGCCACCGAAAAATGATATGAAGGGAAAAAGTCAGTCACTCACCCACTCCTCCATTGGTATGACATCCTCCTAGCAGCTAGCTAGCTAGCTAGTGTTAGGCTCCGTGTTTTTAGCTTGCTACATAAATATATATGCTAGCCTATTAGCGACATTATGACTGACTTATGATCATTGCCCTTGCTAGTTTGATTGTATTGACATTCCCAGCCTTAGTTACATTCGTCCGTTTTATTGAGTCATTGAAACTGAAACAGTGCATCCCAAATGGAGGCAGCAAACAATGTACCAGGCCAGCTGTGATTTACAACCTGACAGCAATATTTTTTGGACTACCAAGAAATGTATTGGTGAATTATATTAATAATGCATTGAACTGCATTCATCTGTTCTGCCAACAATGCCTTAGTGTACGTCATGGAACGTTGAGTCAAATAGAACCTGTTTTTAAAACCTATTATAAAGTTGGTTTTGTGGCATAAACTGGGAATTTGATATTTTTGACTAATATTCTGATTGACTATTTGTTTCATATCTGCTAAGTAGTTAAAACGCTGTCAATTCCACTTTAAACTTTAGGTCACCAGTTACTTTGTGTGCTAAACGTGACATGTTTTTTGCAATAGGAAGTAATAGTTGTAAATTTCAATTGAGAAATGCTTAATGGTTGTGTTTCTGTATTCTGATGATGATTGGGACCTACTGGCTTATTATGTCTGAGTTTATGGACTGTTTATCCTTTACCATCATGTTGTGTGTGACTGCTGTCTTTCCATCAGCCCTATCCAGTGGTATAGTGGTGCTGTCTCTCCATCAGCCCTGTCCAGTGGTATAGTGGTGCTGTCTCTCCATCAGCCCTGTCCAGTGGTATAGTGGTGCTGTCTTTCCATCAGCCCTGTCCAGTGGTATAGTGGTGCTGTCTCTCCATCAGCCCTGTCCAGTGGTATAGTGGTGCTGTCTTTCCATCAGCCCTGTCCAGTGGTATAGTGGTGCTGTCTCTCCATCAGCGCTGTCCAGTGGTATAGTGGTGCTGTCTTTCCATCAGCCCTGTCCAGTGGTATAGTGGTGCTGTCTTTCCATCAGCCCTGTCCAGTGGTATAGTGGTGCTGTCTCTCCATCAGCCCTGTCCAGTGGTATAGTGGTGCTGTCTTTCCATCAGCCCTGTCCAGTGGTATAGTGGTGCTGTCTTTCCATCAGCCCTGTCCAGTGGTATAGTGGTGCTGTCTTTCCATCAGCCCTGTCCAGTGGTATAGTGGTGCTGTCTTTCCATCAGCCCTGTCCAGTGGTATAGTGGTGCTGTCTCTCCATCAGCCCTGTCCAGTGGTATAGTGGTGCTGTCTCTCCATCAGCCCTGTCCAGTGGTATAGTGGTGCTGTCTTTCCATCAGCCCTGTCCAGTGGTATAGTGGTGCTGTCTTTCCATCAGCCCTGTCCAGTGGTATAGTGGTGCTGTCTTTCCATCAGCCCTGTCCAGTGGTATAGTGGTGCTGTCTTTCCATCAGCCCTGTCAATCAATCAATCAATCAATCAATTTTATTTTATATAGCCCTTCTTACATCAGCTAATATCTCGAAGTGCTGTACAGAAACCCAGCCTAAAACCCCAAACAGCTAGTAATGCAGGTGTAGAAGCACGGTGGCTAGGAAAAACTCCCTAGAAAGGCGAAAACCTAGGAAGAAACCTAGAGAGGAACCAGGCTATGAGGGGTGGCCAGTCCTCTTCTGGCTGTGCCGGGTGAAGATTATAACAGAACCATGCCAAGATGTTCAAAAATGTTCATAAGTGACAAGCATGGTCAAATAATAATCAGGAATAAATCTCAGTTGGCTTTTCATAGCCGATCATTAAGAGTTGAAAACAGCAGGTCTGGGACAGGTAGGGGTTCCATAACCGCAGGCAGAACAGTTGAAACTGGAATAGCAGCAAGGCCAGGCGGACTGGGGACAGCAAGGAGTCACCACGGCCGGTAGTCCCGACGTATGGTCCTAGGGCTCAGGTCTCTCAGTTGGCTTTTCATAGCCGATCATTAAGAGTTGAAAACAGCAGGTCTGGGACAGGTAGGGGTTTCGTAACCGCAGGCAGAACAGTTGAAATTGGAATAGCAGCAAGGCCAGGCGGACTGGGGACAGCAAGGTGTCATCATGCCCGGTAGTCCTGACGTATGGTCCTAGGGCTCAGGTTCTCAGAGAGAAAGAGAGAACGAGAGAATTAGAGAGAGCATACTTAAATTCACACAGGACACTGGATAAGACAGGAGAAGTACTCCAGGTATAACCAACTAACCCCAGCCCCCCGACACATAAACTACTGCAGCATAAATACTGGAGGCTGAGACAGGAGCGGTCCGGAGACACTGTGGCCCCATCCGAAGAAACCCCCGGACAGGGCCAAACAGGAAGGATATAACCCCACCCACTCTGCCAAAGCACAGCCCCCGCACCACTAGAGGGATATCCTCAACCACCAACTTACAATCCTGAGACAAGGCCGAGTATAGCCCACAGAGGTCTCCACCACAGCACAAACCAAGGGGGGGCGCCAACCCAGACAGGAAGATCACGTCAGTAACTCAACCCACTCAAGTGACGCACCCCTCCCAGGGACGACATGAAAGAGCACCAGCAAGCCAGTGACTCAGCCCCTGCAACAGGGTTAGAGGCAGAGAACCCCAGTGGAGAGGGGAACCGGCCTGGCAGAGACAGCAAGGGCTGTTCGTTGCTCCAGAGCCTTTCCGTTCACCTTCACACTCCTGGGCCAGACTACACTCAATCATATGACCTACTGAAGAGATAAGTCTTCAGTAAAGACTTAAAGGTTGAGACCGAGTCTGCGTCTCTCACATGGGTAGGCAGACTGTTCCATAAAAATGGAGATCTATAGGAGAAAGCCCTGCCTCCCGCTGTTTGCTTAGAAATTCTAGGGACAATTAGGAGGCCTGCGTCTTGTGACCGTAGCGTACGTATTGGTATGTACGGCAGGACCAACTCGGAAAGATAGGTAGGAGCAAGCCCATGTAACGCTTTATAGGTTAACAGTAAAACCTTGAAATCAGCCCTTGCCTTAACAGGAAGCCAGTGTAGGGAAGCTAGCACTGGAGTAATATGATCAAATTTCTTGGTTCTAGTCAGGATTCTAGCAGCCGTATTTAGCACTAACTGAAGTTTATTTAGTGCTTTATCCGGGTAGCCGGAAAATAGAGCATTGCAGTAGTCTAACCTAGAAGTAACAAATGCATGGATTAATTTTTCTGCATCATTTTTGGACAGAAAATTTCTGATTTTTGCAATGTTACGTAGATGGAAAAAAGCTGTCCTTGAAACAGTCTTGATATGTTCGTCAAAAGAGAGATCAGGGTCAAGAGTAACGCCGAGGTCCTTCACAGTTTTATTTGAGACGACTTTACAACCATCAAGATGAATTGTCAGATTTAACAGAAGATCTCTTTGTTTCTTGGGACCTAGAACAAGCATCTCTGTTTTGTCCGAGTTTAAAAGTAAAAAGTTTTCAGCCATCCACTTCCTTATGTCTGAAACACAGGCTTCTAGCGAGGGCAATTTTGGGGCTTCACCATGTTTCATTGAAATGTACAGCTGTGTGTCATCCGCATAGCAGTGAAAGTTAACATTATGTTTTCGAATAACATCCCCAAGAGGTAAAATATATAGTGAAAACAATAGTGGTCCTAAAACGGAACCTTGAGGAACACCGAAATGTACAGTTGATTTGTCGGAGGACAGACCATTCACAGAGACAAACTGATATCTTTCCGACAGGTAAGATCTAAACCAGGCCAGAACTTGTCCGTGTAGACCAATTTGGGTTTCCAGTCTCTCCAAAAGAATGTGGTGATCGATGGTGTCAAAGGCAGCACTAAGGTCTAGTAGCACGAGGACAGATGCAGAGCCTCGGTCTGACGCCATTAAAAGGTCATTTACCACCTTCACAAGTGCAGTCTCAGCCCTGTCCAGTGGTATAGTGGTGCTGTCTTTCCATCAGCCCTGTCCAGTGGTATAGTGGTGCTGTCTCTCCATCAGCCCTGTCCAGTGGTATAGTGGTGCTGTCTCTCCATCAGCCCTGTCCAGTGGTATAGTGGTGCTGTCTCTCCATCAGCCCTGTCCAGTGGTATAGTGGTGCTGTCTCTCCATCAGCCCTGTCCAGTGGTATAGTGGTGCTGTCTTTCCATCAGCCCTGTCCAGTGGTATAGTGGTGCTGTCTTTCCATCAGCCCTATCCAGTGGTATAGTGGTGCTGTCTCTCCATCAGCCCTATCCAGTGGTATAGTGGTGCTGTCTTTCCATCAGCCCTGTCCAGTGGTATAGTGGTGCTGTCTCTCCATCAGCCCTGTCCAGTGGTATAGTGGTGCTGTCTCTCCATCAGCCCTATCCAGTGGTATAGTGGTGCTGTCTTTCCATCAGCCCTGTCCAGTGGTATAGTGGTGCTGTCTTTCCATCAGCCCTGTCCAGTGGTATAGTGGTGCTGTCTTTCCATCAGCCCTATCCAGTGGTATAGTGGTGCTGTCTTTCCATCAGCCCTGTCCAGTGGTATAGTGGTGCTGTCTTTCCATCAGCCCTGTCCAGTGGTATAGTGGTGCTGTCTTTCCATCAGCCCTGTCCAGTGGTATAGTGGTGCTGTCTCTCCATCAGCCCTGTCCAGTGGTATAGTGGTGCTGTCTCTCCATCAGCCCTGTCCAGTGGTATAGTGGTGCTGTCTCTCCATCAGCCCTGTCCAGTGGTATAGTGGTGCTGTCTCTCCATCAGCCCTGTCCAGTGGTATAGTGGTGCTGTCTTTCCATCAGCCCTGTCCAGTGGTATAGTGGTGCTGTCTTTCCATCAGCCCTGTCCAGTGGTATAGTGGTGCTGTCTTTCCATCAGCCCTGTCCAGTGGTATAGTGGTGCTGTCTCTCCATCAGCCCTGTCCAGTGGTATAGTGGTGCTGTCTCTCCATCAGCCCTGTCCAGTGGTATAGTGGTGCTGTCTCTCCATCAGCCCTGTCCAGTGGTATAGTGGTGCTGTCTTTCCATCAGCCCTATCCAGTGGTATAGTGGTGCTGTCTCTCCATCAGCCCTGTCCAGTGGTGTCTGGGGAAGTGGCTATACTCTAACTTTGCCAAAAGGTTCCTAAACGGCCCACCCTGTAAGGCACCCTGTGTGAAAAATCCTATGTTTTCCTATGTTTTTTATGAGTTTTTATGAGTATAGATTTTTCCAATATTCGCTCTCAAAAATCACACTTTCTTTTAATAGACAAAATACAAAAATTCTCCCCAGTGGGTGGCCCTGTCAGGGCCCGGCTCCCCAGTAGGTGGGCCTGTCAGGGCCTGGCTCCCCAGTCGGTGGGCCTGTCAGGTCCTGGCTCCCCAGTGGGTGGGCCTGTCAGGGCCTGGCTCCCCAGTCGGTGGGCCTGTCAGGGCCTGGCTCCCCAGTCGGTGGGCCTGTCAGGTCCTGGCTCCCCAGTGGGTGGGCCTCAGTCCACCCAGGCCCATCCATGTCTACGCCCCTGATGCAAACAGCTCATGATGACTACTGCGCATCACAAATAGCCTACTAACCAACACTTCGGATTAAACGTTTTCAATACCTGGTTTGCATACCCATTGTTGCCTTAGAATTTACTGATAGATATCAAAAGTTGAAACGTCTTTCCTACCCTACTGGCTAAGTATGTCATTTTTCTGTGACGTGCTCCGTGCCAAAACCAGTTGAGAGGTACACACTCTTGCTGCCTGCAGATGATATTCCGCTGAAACTAGGCTATGTGTGCGGCGCGCATGTGAATATATTTCACTTGCCTTGTGTAGGCTTCTTTGTGCATGATTTCTCTATTGCACACCATAATTAATAAGTCATATACCTCCACTACACTACTTTGATACGCATCAGTAGGGATTAAGAAGTGAGTATAAGCAGTGGTGATTTTAGCATGTCAATCTTGGTGGGGCAAACTCAAAAAACATTTTTTAGATGCATGCCAGCAAAGCCACTACACAAGACAACACTAAACAATACATTAATTGAACTATAACAGTGACAAACGGTGCCACAAACTGTTAGGGCCTCCATAAAGCTGTCACAACAGCAGATCTTTCTTTTCAGCACCATGGAGTGAATCCTTACCACCGCTACACCTGGCTATCAGAGGAGCCTTGTCTGGCAGTGAAACAGTTCATTCAGCCTCATTTCCTGCCTTAAAAACACAAAACATAGCTGATATGGCTGACTTCAAATCAAATCAAATCAAATGTTTTTGGCCACATGCGACAAATACAACAGGTGCAGACATTACAGTGAAATGCTTACTTACAGCCCTTAACCAACAGTGCATTTATTTTTAATAAAAAAGTAAAATAAAACAAAAACAAAAAAGTGTTGAGAAAAAAGAGCAGAAGTAAAATAAAATAACAGTAGGGAGGCTATATATACAGGGGGGTACCGGTGCAGAGTCAATGTGCGGGGGCACCGGCTAGTTGAGGTAGTTGAAGTAATATGTACATGTGGGTAGAGTTAAAGTGACTATGCATAAATAATTAACAGAGTAGCAGCAGCGTAAAAAGATGGGGTGGGGGGGCAGTGCAAATAGTCCATGTTCTGAATTATGTCGCTGTACATTTCAAAAGTGCTGAACAAATAGTTATATTGACTATGTCAGTCCTAGCTCGCTCATTAATGTCTTAAACAAATGTGGTTTCTACTGACAATTGAGATGTACAAACTATGGCATAAGGGGCCGACGAGCGGATAAGAGGCAATCCGTAATTTCGATTAAGACATTAATGAGCGAGCTAGGACGGACGTAGTCAATATAACTATTTGTTCAGCACTTTTGAAATGTACAGCGACAGAATTCAGAACATGGGCCGTTCTTACAGTGTTCTCCCTGTACACCAAGTCAGGTGTAATCTCTTACAATATTCAATGATTGCATTTCTCTAAAACAGGTTATAGGCTACATGTGCACCACCAAGTCAGAACAGTAGGCTAAATTATGAGGGGGAAAGGGACCAAATTATTAGGGTGAGGCACATAGGCTACTAACAGCTTACTACACAAATCAAAATCAACAAAAAAGTGTTGAGAAAAAAAGAAGTAAAATAAAATAACAGTAGGGAGGCTATATACAGGGGGTACTGGTGCAGAGTCAATGTGCGGGGGCACCGGCTAGTTGAGGTAGTTGAAGTAATATGTACATGTGGGCAGAGTTAAAGTGACTATGCATAAATAATTAACAGAGTAGCAGCAGTGTAAAAAGATGGGGTGGGGGTGGGGGGGCAGTGCAAATAGTCTGGGTAGCCATGATTAGCTGTTCAGGAGTCTTATGGCTTGGGGGTAGAAGCTGTTGAGAAGTCTTTTGGACCTAGACTTGGCACTCCGGTACCGCTTGCCGTGCGGTAGCAGAGAGAACAGTCTATGACTAGGGTGGCTGGAGTCTTTGACAATTTTGAGGGCCTTCCTCTGACACCGCCTGGTATAGAGGTCCTGGATGGCAGGAAGCTTGGCCTGGGCCGTACGCACTACCCTCTGTAGTGCCTTGCGGTCGGAGGCCAAGCAGTTGCCATACCAGGCGGTGATGCAACCAGTCAGGATGCTCCCGATGGTGCAGCTGTAGAATTTTTTGAGGATCTGAGGACCCATGCCAAATCTTTTCAGTCTCCTGAGGGGGAATAGGCTTTGTCGTGCCCTCTTCACGACTGTCTTGGTGTGTTTGGACCATGATAGTTTGTTGGTGATGTGGACACCAAGGAACTTGAAGCTCTCAACCTGTTCCACTACAGCCCTGTCGATGAGAATGGGGGTGGGCTCAGTCCTCTTTTTTTCCCTGTAGTCCACAATCATCTCCTTTGTCTTGGTCACGTTGAGGGAGAGGTTGTTATCCTGGCACCACACGGCCAGGTCTCCGACCTCCTCCCTATAGGCTGTCTCATCGTTGTCGGTGATCAGGCCTACCACTGTTGTGTCGTCGGCAAACTTAATGATGGTGTTGTAGTCGTGCCTGGCCACGCAGTCATGGGTGAACAGGGAGTACAGGAGGGGAATGAGCACGCACCCCTGAGAGGCCCCCGTGTTGAGGATCAGAGTGGCAGATGTGTTGTTACCTACCCTTACCACCTGGGGGCGGCCCGTCAGGAAGTCCAGGATCCAGTTGCAGAGGGAGGTGTTTAGTCCCAGGCTCCTTAGCTTAGTGATGAGCTTTGAGGGCACTATGGTGTTGAATGCTGAGCTGTAGTCAATTAATAGCATTCTCACGTAGGTGTTCCTCTTGTCCAGGTGGGAAAGGGCAGTGTGGAGTGCAATAGAGATTGCATCATCTGTGGATCTGTTGGGGCGGAATGCAAATTGGAGTGGGTCTAGGGTTTCTGGCATAACATACACTTAGTATGACAATTAGTATGACTTTCTTACCTACAGTATACATATCTCCCTGGCATATTACATAATTTATGCAGCAGCATACAATACATTTTTGGACTCACCTTGTTGTGCTTTGCTCACTTGAACAGGAAGGTGGCACGGCGGTCCTTCGTGGGCAAATGTTTTCATCATACTGTCATCAAAGTCTGGCATTCTCTGGATTTATGCTGCTTTCAAGACAACTGGGAACTCTGAAAAAAACTAGGCCGAATCATGATGACATCAGTGATCTTCATGTCGGAGCTCTAGAAAGAGGCCAGAGTTCCCGACTTGGAATTCCGAGTTGGATGACCTTTCAAAACGTATTTTCCCAGTCTGAGCTAAAAAAAGTTCCCAGTTTCCAGTTGTTTTGAACGCGGTAGAAGTCATGCATGGCCAATGTATTCAAACTTTTCTGGCCCGTGGTGTTGAATTCTAATCCTTTTAAGCTTGGAAAAGAGACCCTTAAACCCAGACTTGGACCACACACCCTCTCCACTGAATAGCAGGCTAGTGATTGCTTTTCAACGCTTGCAGTTAGCCACTGATTCCTTCCAAACCACTCATTGTTGAATTTGCGATTTCCAACTTGTTGTGTAATGTTTATGTCCAATGGCCGATGAGCACCGATACATTTTATCTATAATTTATCTTCATATGACAAAGATTGAAAAGGATTTGACAGTAGATTGTCAACGTGATTCATGATGACTGCTTGTCTAGCTTGCTAGCTAAGATTTTGAAAGCATGATGTTTACATGATCAGTCCAATCAAATCTTCAGTAGATATAACGGGATTTGACGTAATTGAATCTGTGGCCAATGACCTTGAGCCTTCTTGGATGGGCCCTTCTTATGTAACTCAATGGCAGCACCCAAGGGGTTTGAAATTTTCGAGCTCTCCCCGTAGATTTTACGGTGACGTAGTGTCCCCATGAGTGACAGAACACTGAGCCAATCACAGCGCAACTAGAGAACATTACCAACCCCTCCCTTTCTGCCCCTCCATCACAGAAATCACTGAGCTAGGCTGAAACACCTGTATTTTGGAGCTGCCTTACTGAGCTAGGCTGAAACATCTGTATTTTGGAGCTGCTTTACTCAAGAAACCATAAAAGAGACCATGTTTGTATGCGGCTTTATTAACTCGAGGATTTTATTCTTTACATTGTTTGCAAACTGATATTTAATTTTTTTAGCTAAACAGGTGGGGCTCAAAACAGGTTTTTAGTTTTTCAAAACAAACTATCTCATGAAGCTGGTTGAGAGAATGCCAAGAGTGTGCAAAGCTGTCATCAAGGCAAAGGGTGGCTATTTGAAGAATCTCAAATATAAAAATATATTTTGATTTGTTTAACACTTTTTTGGTTACTACATGATTCCATATTTGTTATTTCATAGTTTTGATGTCTTCACTATTATTCTACAATGTAGAAAATAGTAAAAATAAAGAAAAACCCTTGAATGAGTAGGTGTGTCCAAACTTTTGACTGGTAGTGTATTTGGCCGGTTTAATGCGCTGACTTAATGGAAGCTGATAATTATGAGTTTTTCACTCCGCTGGTCTCGGCTGGTCTCCGGAAGAAATTACGAGTCCTCAAAGTCCGAGACCGAGTGAAGACCGAGTACAAATGTATCCAACACCGAGACAAGACCGAGACACTCAATATGTGGTCTCGAGACCGGACATGAAAACGGTTTCGAGTACTGCAACACTGGGTCAAGCAACACGCACCAACTACTCCTGGAATTTTCAACATGAGATATTGAGTTGCAATGTCCAACAGAATGCCAGAGATAACACCTTTTACTCCACTTCATGTGGTCATTAACTTCACAAGCCACAACGCCTTCTCCTTCTGCTCTTCTGACACACAGGAAATTAGAACAAAACCCCTCCTGGTCATTTGGACCAACTCCACCTTCCCCAATGCATCATCCTTCACCATCTTTCGTAACATCAAATGGCTCTCCAAAAAAAATGCAGAATTGAATAATGAATCTCACAAGAAACTGCTGCTCATTTCCACCTCTATCCCTTTCTTCTTCCTTCCACTCATTCCACTCATTCCACCTCCACTCACTGAATCAAACAGTGCTTCTTCTTCTGCAACGCACATGACTGTACAAGCCTTAAACCAAACTGATTCCAGCTCCACCACCGCCTGTTGTTTCCAATGGAGCAAATGAATCATAGTGGGCAGAACAAGCAAGGAGGTGGGCAGAGCCAAGCACGAACTAGGCTACATGGAATTGTTTTCAGAAGGTCATACCAAGGATCATTTAGCTATTTGATTTTGAATTTTAAGACCCGTTGAAGTATCAAAAAAATATATACAACAATTATTTGATGAACATTTATTTTGGGCCTTACTGCTATTAGCCCATACAAACACATTGAATAACAGATTCACTACATGGAACAACAGATAGTCCTTACTGCTATTAGCCCATACAAACACATTGAATAACAGATTCACTACATGGAACAACAGACAGTCCTTACTGCTATTAGCCCATACAAACACATTGAATAACAGATTCACTACATGGAACAACAGACAGTCCTTACTGCTATTAGCCCATACAAACACATTGAATAACAGATTCACTACATGGAACAACAGATAGTCCTTACTGCTATTAGCCCATACAAACACATTGAATAACAGATTCACTACATGGAACAACAGATAGTCCTTACTGCTATTAGCCCATACAAACACATTGAATAACAGATTCACTACATGGAACAACAGACAGTCCTTACTGCTATTAGCCCATACAAACACATTGAATAACAGATTCACTACATGGAACAACAGACAGTCCTTACTGCTATTAGCCCATACAAACACATTGAATAACAGATTCACTACATGGAACAACAGACAGTCCCAAAAGAATATCAAAAGGAAGTTTGTTCTGAAGTGTCTCTCCTATATTAGGAAAAAACAATGTACATGTATTTAACCCCATATTTTGGCCACTAAACATTCTCCATATATACTTACATTCATTTCATTCATTTTTTAAACTGGTACCGGGGGACCTTCGGATGAGTCTTGTGAGGCCTGTCCTAGAGCAAAACAACCGACATGTACATGTTAGTGAGAGTCTCACCTTTGCTCAGAAGGGTCATATTAGTGTGTAGCCCAAAAGGTTGGGACGCTACAGACAGAAGTTGGCAGATCGGCTGTACCGACGTCAGACGAGTCTCCTGCACCATCTTGTTAGTGAGAGTCTCATCTTTCAATATAGGGGCCATAATAGTTTATAGACCAAACCGTCCGGACCGATTTTCGGGATGTCGCCTGCCTTCCCGCCTTTGAGTCAAAGCCTCCCATTGTTAGGGCGGAGACATGAGCATCTCGTCATTACATAAAGATGTCTGGTTTCAGCCGCCTGCGAATTGGAAAGGAAAGTTGGCGGGTGCACAGTTAGGATGCTGGATTGCCCTAAAGGAAATAGATGTTTCGACAAAATTATATAATTGCTCCTATCTAAATAAAATCATTCAAAATACTTCACCAGGGAGCATGTCCCGGAATCTGCCGAGGCTGCTCCTCCTCCTTGTTCGGGCAGGCTTCGGCCTTTCTTCGTCCCCGGAGTACTAGCTGCCACCGTTGAATGTTTCGATGTTCGTTTGGTTTGGTCTGTCTGTTACACCTGTGTCCGTTTGGTCTTGATTATGTGCCTTATAAGTTTCCTGTGGTTGTGTTCGTTAGTTGTGTGTTATTTTAGTTCCTGTCTGTTGGTGGTATCCGGTGCAGTTCTCTGGCATTGTTTTAATACGCACTGTGTTGCGTTGTCGTTTTGCCTCCTCGTTAGAGGCACTTTATTTTGTACTGGTTGTGCATCTAGTAAAGTCCTGTTCGACTTAGCTTATGCGTCCTGCGTCTGACTCCTCTCCACGCATCCACACCAACACTGACAGAGCATGACTTAGCCACAGAGGATCATTAACTTATTTTAACATGTTTTGCTGTGGATTGTTCAAATCACTAGGGATGTAGCTCAGTTGGTAGAGCATGGTGTTTGCAACGCCAGGGTTGTGGGTTCGATTCCCACGGGGGGCCAGTATGAAAAATATAAAAATATATATATAAAAAATAAATAAAAATAAAGAACAAAACAACGAAAAATTATAGAAAAAATAACATACAAATAATAATAATGTATGCACTAACTGTAAGTCGCTCTGGATAAGAGCGTCTGCTAAATGACTAAAATGTAAAAATGTTTGGGAAGCCCGCAATTTGGGTAGTGTGCATGGCAATAGTCTAGCTGATTGAATTGCGGCTGTCAGTGAAAAGCGTCTAAAATATGTGAAGATAATGTGTCCTGAGTATAATTTAAAATGTTGCATCAAGAAGAAAGTGAGGTGGGTGTGGCGAAGATATGGTGCGTCTCTCTACAGAATGCATGTGTAACAGTTGTTAAAGTACTTTGTGAATTTCACCAGGTTCATATATTAATATAGCATGTTGATGTGTTATTATGCATGACTGCATCCTGGGAATAGGGGAGTGTGTCCTTACGTTTTGTCCTGCTCAAATCATTTCGATGCACTATGAGAGGTAGGCTCGCTTTTTCTATCGTCTTCAGAAAAGTTTGATTCCTTTAAGCACAGAGTCACAGTGTTTTGTTAATGAATAATGTTTTATATTTAGAGTTTACTCATAAGTGGATGGTGTTGTTAAGATGTCCCAATCAATCACACACTGCAGAGCTACAGCTGCACCGGTTACACATGCATATGTAGGAAAGTGGCCATTTGGCTGATTTCTGATTGTCTTAACTCACCACGTAGGCTACACCACTCCATTTTTCTTTGCCTCACACAAGTCAAGGAAGTATTTGTTTTAAAAAATGTACGTCCATTGCGAATGATAGTTCCTCAGTATTTGAAAAATCGTTCCGACACTCCCGGCCTCGATATTCACCAAGTGTCGGTGAGAGAGAGAGTAAAATATCATGATCTGATGATCCCATATATCCAGTGGAAACGTCATAAAAACCAGAAACGGAGGGCCTGAAATAGGCTAGTCGATACAATGTTGCAAGTTCGCTAGCGACAGCTTCTGACCAGACTAAGGATGCTTTGTTACAGCAATAGTTCAAGTCAAGACAGAATGGGAGGCAGACAGGCGGAGTAGAGAGATTCATGTGATTGTAAGAACCGGAATTTTCACCTGATATTTTATTTAAAACATTATTCGTCGGCTTTAGGCCTTTGCATTTGACTTAGTTGATGATGGAAGTTGTAGGCCTACTGCTGCATCTCTGAGTTCTACGCTCTCATTTCTTTATCCGCCAATGGATCACCTTATATCAATGTGTCCCTATGGCAGAGGCTAGTGCTCTTGCCATAGTTACATTTTTACTTTTAGATTTTTATAATTTTTCTTCTGATTTTTATGATTGACAACGTGACAATGATTTTGAGAAACGAAAAGGTTATCATTGAAATGAATCTGTTCCACGAAAATGCGCATATAAAAATAATCCTAACTGGCACGCAGATTAGTAGAAACGGTAGGATACACTGTAAGCTTCCCCAAACAGCTGCCTATGGTCTTCACTAATACAGCCGTTTAGAAAATGTGAACGCGCAAGCGCGTGCAAACATAGGAAGTCCGGTGAAAAAAGGTGCCCGCCTATGCAAATCAAAGGCCGTCCAACTGCATCGTTCTGGCGCCGGGTCTACGGGCGAGTGGAGAAGGACCATCTCATTTCAAGCAACAGGACCGAGTTTGGGAAACTGGGTTAAGGTGATGGAAGGGAAGGGAAGGGAAGGGAAGGGAAGGGAAGGGAAGGGAAGGGAAGGGAAGGGAAGGGAAGGGAAGGTGAGGTGAGGTGAGGTGAGGTGAGGTGAGGTGAGGTGAGGTGAGGGACAGGACAGGACAGGACAGGACAGGACGTCCCAACCCTAACCGTGAAGTTTATTAAGCTACTGTTTCTTTAAAAAAAAAAAAAAATCGCGGAACCCGGAAAGAGATTTGTTTTCATCTTCTCCCACAATTCTTAGCGAAATATTAAGAAAGCTAGTTGGTCTTTCAAAGTATTGGGCAACAGTCTACTTTAAATTATATGTCAATGTGCAGTAAATTGACAAACATAACTAAAGGGTCTACTTTCATTCACATGTTGTATCACAACAATGTGAGCTAAGCAAAATGAACCGAAGAATGTTAAGGTAAGGTGAACATAGTAAATAGATAGCTGCTAACGTCGTTAGCCAGCCAACCTCTGCAGGAAGCAATGTGGATGTTCGCCACAGTGGGCTTATTTGTGATATGCATTCGTAAGATAATTATGCATCTAAAGTCACTCACTGTGACTAAAGTCAGGCTTGCTGCTGAACACATTGCTACTTTTAGACTCCTATTTCACTTGGTGTGGTAAGAAACGTGCATTCAGCTATCTACTGTAGCCATCGGTTAGCAGGCAGGGCTAACCTTAGTCTGGAGTTGAATTGCAGGCAGGGCTAACCTCCACCTGACGTTGAATTGCATTGGATTCAACGTCGGGCATAAATGAGCGTTTGGATCAGGAAAGTTTCCTCTGACGACCTCTACAAGCCAGAATGTTGAATACAATTATATTTTAACCTTTCTCATGTGGAATGCCAATTTATCTTACCATTTCTACCGATCTGCTTGCCAGTTATGGTTTTCATATGCACATTTTCGTGAAACAGTTTAATTTATGTCTTCATATCTCAAAATCATTGTCAAAGTTTATCCAAATCTAAAGGAAAATGATACAAACCTAAAAAGTAACTTCCATTGCCAACTATGTAAAAATAGCCTACATAAAGCCAACAAATAAAAACATTGCAGCCTGCAGGTAGAAAATATCCTAATAAAAATAAATGTCTTATAAATCACATTGGCTATGCATGGCCTGTCTGCAAGGAACTTGCAACATTGTATAAAAGATTCTGGGCCCTCAGAGTTTCCTGCGCCAGTGAGCTCAGAACAGACACAGCTGTAGGCCATTTGAGTTTGCTCAAGGGATAAGAAGCAGTGCTTGACTTGGGTAGGAGCACACCGGAGCTGAGTACCGGCACCTCAAATGTTCTACTGCTTGAGCTCCTGTTCCTCTTATAGAATATTAGCTCCTGTTCCTCTTATAGAATATTAGCTCCTGTTCCTCTTATAGAATTAGAGCTCAAAAGTATTGTGGAGCTCCTGCACCTACATGTAAACAGAACCAGCACCCAAAATGAGGACAGGAACCTATTTCAGTCCAAGTCAAGCACGGATAAGAAGTAATCAGGTAGGCCTATTTTATGAAATTTCTAGTGGATCAGAGCATGACATTTTTCCCTTTCACGCTGAGTTGTTATCGAAAGAGAGAGAGCTGGAAATATTTTTAAAAAAAATACATTGAGGAACTATTGTAATTCTCAATGGATGTAAAAACTGACTTTGTTTGCTTGCTGTTTGAGGTGAAGAAAACATTACTTTGAAAAGCTGCACAGGTCATTTAGTGGTGGTGCGTTAAGCCAATCAGAAATACTATCAGATCCCCAAATGGGCACATTTATATGCCTACATTTGAGCGCAGGCCAGGTAGACTATAGACCTACTTCTATGAATAATCAGGCCAGGTAGTCTATAGGCCTACTTCTATGAATAATCAGGCCAGGTAGCCTATAGGCCTACTTCTATGCGTGCGCGTCCTTACTCAACATTGACAGGAGCGCTCCAAACAAAAGACAATGACTAAATTGACAACACTCGTAAATGGAATTAAATAAATCAAAACTTGTTTCTCACAAGTGTAGCATAGGTTGTGCACTCTGCAAACAATGTGTCCACTCTGACAATGATAACGGGAAGACTGGAATCACTACTGGTGATATACACTGCTCAAAAAAATAAAGGGAACACTTAAACAACACAATGTAACTCCAAGTCAATCACACTTCTGTGAAATCAAACTGTCCACTTAGGAAGCAACACTGATTGACAATACATTTCACATGCTGTTGTGCAAATGGAATAGACAACAGGTGGAAATTATAGGCAATTAGCAAGACACCCCCAATAAAGGACTGGTTTTGCAGGTGGTGACCACAGACCACTTCTCAGTTCCTATGCTTCCTGGCTGATGTTTTGGTCACTTTTTGAATGCTGGCGGTGCTTTCACTCTAGTGGTAGCATGAGATGGAGTCTACAACCCACACAAGTGGCTCAGGTAGTGCATCTCATCCAGGATGGCACATCAATGCGAGCTGTGGCAAGAAGGTTTGCTGTGTCTGTCAGTGTAGTGTCCAGAGCATGGAGGCGCTACCAGGAGACAGGCCAGTACATCAGGAGACGTGGAGGAGGCCGTAGGAGGGCAACAACCCAGCAGCAGGACTGCATCGCAGTGCTTGAAGTGTCACTACAGACCCGGGTTCGATCCCAGGCTGTGTCACAGCTGGCCGTGACCGGGAGACCCATGAGGCGGCGCACATTTGGCCCAGCGTCGTCCAGTTTAGGGGAGGGTTTGGCCGGCCGGAATTTCAAAGTCCCATCGCGCTCTAGCGACTCCTTGTGCCGGACCGGGCGCCTGCAAACTGACTATGGTCGGTCGCCAGCTGGACGGTGTTTCCTCTGACACATTGGTGCGGTTAGCTTCTGGGTTTAGCGAGCAGTGTGTCAAGAAGCAATGCGGCTTGGCAGGGTCGTGTTTCGGAGGACGCATTGCTCTCGACCTATGCCTTTCCCGAGTCCGTAGGGGAGTTGCAGCGATAGGACAAGACTGTAACTACCAATTGGATATCACGAAATTGGGGAGAAAAAGGTGTGAAAGTACCAACAACAAAAAAAGACCTAGCTAGCTAAACAATGAACCATAATCCCAACTCATAACATTACTACCCTGCATGAATCTACAGGTAGCTAAAGCTAACCAACTAGGCAGCCACACAAGTAGGCAAGTAGGCTAAATGGGCGTACAATTAAAAAGCAAGGTATTTTCTGCTAAAACTATGCATAGCCAACATATTTCTGTTTATCATAGAAATAATGTAGCCAGCTACATTTCCTAATGTTTTGCCTCAAATTAATCTTGAATTTGATGGAGAAAAGTAGACTGTCTACACTGAGAAAAGTACCTGAGGAAAAAAGCTACAGATCAGTTAGAGGCAGTTCCTGAATTCTCAGAGTGGAGAAGTGCTACTGAAGCACAGAATTAGTCTGAAGCAGAAATGACAATAAGAACCATATTTAGATCTGCATTTACAAAACGCAGCAAGATACTTATTTTTTCCTGCGTGAAAAACAAAGCATTCTGCAACCCCTAAATGGAACTTTCTAGTGAGTGGCTGAATTAATAAGGTGACTGGGCATCGTTGTGTTTGAGAAGTCGAAGCCCTTCGGATGATATCTTGATTTCCTTGTTGTTTCTCCTATCTTCTCAGAGCAGGCAGACCTGTTGCCCTAGCGACTCCCTAGGCTCCTCCCCTATCTTCTCAGAGCAGGCAGACCTGTTGCCCTAGCGACTCCCTAGGCTCCTCCCCTATCTTCTCAGAGCAGGCAGACCTGTTGCCCTAGCGACTCCCTAGGCTCCTCCCCTATCTTCTCAGAGCAGGCAGACCTGTTGCCCTAGCGACTCCAGACACCGGGTGTAGACATGCTGTCCCAGGGCCAGCACCTTCATGTGACTTGTAAATGTCCAAACTTACCCAACATGCCATTCGGTAGCTCCTACCTACATATGTAGAACTGTATGAGCTGGACAGCCTATCTTTGCAATTATATATTTTTTCCCGTTTGCGGTCTTTAGCATATTTAGCTAGCAGCCTCCATGGACATTCGCTTGTACTTGTGCTAATTTTGTTAGCATTCTGGTAAAAGATGCTCAGTGGGCTTTTTTGGTGAATTTTTGGGGGCGTAAATCCCGAGATACGAAAATCTGGATACCGCCCTAGCCTAAAACACGTGCACAAGCTCGGCAGGTATGCATTGTGTGCTTGCTTCAGGTCGTAGAAATCTCGAACGTACTACCAGCGATTTGGAACGTTGATGTAATTATACTGAACCTTTGACGTCCCTACTGTTAGCTAGCTAAGTTAGGGTAACAAGGAAATATTACAGGGTTTTCCCTAAATCATGTTTATTTACATGTTTTACTTGATAGTTTTAAGACTCTAGATCACAAGAAATGGCAGTTACGGGTGTTTAAAAAATGCACAAATGAGTTCAAAAGGGGGCAGAGACCCCTTGCCTTACTCATCAGCATCACCTTGTAAGAATTGTTAAACAGGATTCGTAATGTTTGAAACCATCATCTAGAGATTGTAGATGCATTTGCCATCATTCTGCCATGTATTACACTAGCTAGCTAACTGTTAGCCTGCTACCACTGAGCTGATGCACCACCTAGTGACTGACAACTGGGGCATAATAGAACCTCATTTCTATTGGACAGATTTATGTAAGTCCCTCCCTCTTTAGTTCCGTTTGCTTGCGTTTGGTTCCTAATGAATACACCCCTGACTGCGGTACTGACTTATACCAGATGTGACTCAGTTGTATTGATTCTCTGAGTCTCCTGTCCTGTCCTGTCATGTCATGTCCTGTCCTCTGTTGTGTTGTATTTTGTATTGCGCTGTGTTAAATGTTTCCTGTGTTTTGTGGTTGCAGGCTATGTGGACCATGTCTCTGATCCTGTTTGCCCTGGTGGTGCGGGTCAGGGATGGTCTGCCCCTCTCAGCCTCCACTGACTTCCAACACAACCCAGAGCTGCAGGAGAAGAAGCAGCAGCTACGGACCATCTCCAAGACCCTCAGCCTGTTCCCCGACAGAGGGGCGGTCAAGGGCCATGACCTCAATATATAGTAAGATAGATAGATATTATGTATAGTATATACTATACCTGAGTTGTGTGTATATAGTAAGGACACTTCAGAAAGTATTCACACCCCTTTAACTTTTTCCACATTTTGTTGTTACAGCCTGAATTATCAATTTTTTTAGCAATTAATTCAAAGCTGAAATGTCTTGAATGAAAAAGTATTCAACCCCTTTGTTATGGCAACCTTAAGTAAGTTTAGGAGGAGTGATGTGCTTAACAAGTCCCAGAATAAGTTGCATGGACTCACTTTGTGTGCAATAATAGTGTTTAACATGACTTTTGAATGACTACCTCACCTTTGTACCACACATACCGTTATTTGTAAGGTCCCTCAGTCGAGCAGTGAATTTCAAACACAGATTCAACCACAAATACCAGGGAGGTTTTCCAATGCCTTGCAAAGAAGGGGATCTATTGGTAGATGTAAAAAAATAAAAAGCAGACATTGAATATCCCTTTGAGCATGGTGAAGTTATTAATTACACTTTGGATGGTGTATCAATACCCCCAGTCACTACAGAGATACAAGCTTCCTTCCTAACTCAGTTGCTGGTGAGAAAGGAAACCGCTCAGGGATTTCACCATGAGGCCAATGGTGACTTTAAAACAGTTAAGAGTTGAATGGCTGTGATAGGAGAAAACTGAGGATGGATCAACAACATTGTAGTTACTCCACAATACTAACCTAAATGACAGAGTGAAAAGAAGGAAGCCTGTACAGAATAACAGGGATCATTTGAGTTGACGTTAGACAGAATTGGTTGAACAGATCAGAAACCAGTATCAACATTTTGAAAGGAGCCAGAAACTGTCCTGCTGCGTGCCAGTTTGCGCTGTTCTGTGAAGGGTTGTACGTCTTGCTGTGGGCTGTTTGTTTACTTAAACCCCCCTCCTCCTTTCCACCTCCCTCTCCTCTAGTTTCCTCTCCAGTGAGGGCGTATCCTACATGAGCGTGTGTGACGCCAGCCTCCCTGCAGCCATGGCCTTCTGTTTCCTAGAGGACCTGCGCTGGGACTTCACAGCACATATGGACAGCGCCAAGGTTGCCCTGGCAGCCAGGCCTTACCCCTTCCTGGAGTTCGGTGTGTAGGAGAGGGGTGGAAGTGAAGGGGAGGGTTATGAGGGAGAGAGGAGGGGAGGGGTATGAGGGAGAGAGGAGGGGACGGAGAGAGGAGTGGGGCTGGGGGGAGGGGAGGGAGTAGGGGTGAAGGGAGAGGGGTGGAGGGAGTAGAGGAAGGAGGGAGAGAGGGGTGGGTGAAGAGAGGAGGGGTGGGTGAAGGAGACGAGGAGGGGTGGAGGAGGAAGGAGAGGCGTGAGAGGGGATGGGTGGAGGTAAAGGAGGTGGAGGGTTGAGTAGCAGAAGGAGAAGGGTGGAGGTGATGGCGTAGAGCAGGGGTAGGCAACCCTGTTCCTGGAGTGCCGCAGGTACTGCAGGATATTGTTCCAACTAGGCACCACACCTGACCAACTAAGCTGATTGATCAGTTCAGTGATTGCCTAAATTCAACACACCTGGTCTTCCAGGTCGGATAAATCAAAAACCAGTGTTGCCTACCCCTGGCCTAGAGCCAGCATTTTATGATGTATTGAACAGATGAGGTCATCTGTAGTTCATCAAAATGTATTGAACAGATGAGGTCATCTGTAGGTCATCAAAATGTATTGAACAGATGAGGTCATCTGTAGGTCATCAAAATGTATTGAACAGATGAGGTCATCTGTAGTTCATCAAAATGTATTGAACAGATGAGGTCATCTGTAGGTCATCAAAATGTATTGAACAGATGAGGTCATCTGTAGGTCATCAAAATGTATTGAACAGATGAGGACATCAAAATGTATTGAACAGATGAGGTCATCTGTATGTCATCAAAATGTATTGAACAGATGAGGTCATCTGTAGGTCATCAAAATGTATTGAACAGATGAGGTCATCTGTAGGTCATCAAAATGTATTGAACAGATGAGGTCATCTGTAGGTCATCAAAATGTATTGAACAGATGAGGTCATCTGTAGGTCATCAAAATATGAACGTGTCTCTGGTGTTCTAAAACCATGACAGATCCCATGAGGCAGTCATGTAGTCAGGAGTCCAGATACTTAATAACATACGACAACCAATAGTCACTGATACTTAACTACATACAATAACATACGACATGACCACGACAACCATCGTGTGATTGATGGTTATTAGATAACAGGATACCGTGGCTGCAGCAGCAGTATAACTGGAAGGGTTAATATTATATTATATTATATTATATTATATTATAGACAACAGCATAGCGTGGCTGCAGCAGCAGTATAACTGGAAGGGTTAATATTATATTATATTATATTATAGACAACAGCATAGAGTGGCTGCAGCAGCAGTATAACTGGAAGGGTTAATATTATATTATATATTATATTATATTATAGACAACAGCATAGCGTGGCTGCAGCAGCAGTATAACTGGAAGGGTTAATATTATATTATATTATAGACAACAGCATAGCGTGGCTGCAGCAGCAGTATAACTGGAAGGGTTAATATTATATTATATTATATTATATTATAGACAACAGCATAGCGTGGCTGCAGCAGCAGTATAACTGGAAGGGTTAATATTATATTATATTATATTATAGACAACAGCATAGCGTGGCTGCAGCAGCAGTATAACTGGAAGGGTTAATATTATATTATATTATAGACAACAGCATAGCGTGGCTGCAGCAGCAGTATAACTGGAAGGGTTAATATTATATTATATTATAGACAACAGCGTGGCTGCAGCAGCAGTATAACTGGAAGGGTTAATATTATATTATATTATATTATAGACAACAGCATAGCGTGGCTGCAGCAGCAGTATAACTGGAAGGGTTAATATTATATTATATTATATTATATTATAGACAACAGCATAGCGTGGCTGCAGCAGCAGTATAACTGGAAGGGTTAATATTATATTATATTATATTATAGACAACAGCATAGCGTGGCTGCAGCAGCAGTATAACTGGAAGGGTTAATATTATATTATAGACAACAGCATAGCGTGGCTGCAGCAGCAGTATAACTGGAAGGGTTAATATTATATTATATTATATTATATTATAGACAACAGCATAGCGTGGCTGCAGCAGCAGTATAACTGGAAGGGTTAATATTATATTATATTATAGACAACAGCATAGCGTGGCTGCAGTAGCAGTATAACTGGAAGGGTTAATATTATATTATATTATATTATATTATAGATAACAGCATAGCGTGGCTGCAGCAGGAGTATAACTGGAAGGGTTAATATTATATTATATTATATTATAGACAACAGCATAGCGTGGCTGCAGCAGCAGTATAACTGGAAGGGTTAATATTATATTATATTATAGACAACAGCATAGCGTGGCTGCAGCAGCAGTATAACTGGAAGGGTTAATATTATATTATATTATAGACAACAGCATAGCGTGGCTGCAGCAGCAGTATAACTGGAAGGGTTAATATTATATTATATTATAGACAACAGCATAGCGTGGCTGCAGCAGCAGTATAACTGGAAGGGTTAATATTATATTATATTATAGACAACAGCATAGCGTGGCTGCAGCAGCAGTATAACTGGAAGGGTTAATATTATATTATATTATATTATAGACAACAGCATAGCGTGGCTGCAGCAGCAGTATAACTGGAAGGGTTAATATTATATTATATTATATTATAGACAACAGCATAGCGTGGCTGCAGCAGCAGTATAACTGGAAGGGTTAATATATTATATTATATTATATTATAGACAACAGCATAGCGTGGCTGCAGCAGCAGTATAACTGGAAGGGTTAATATTATATTATATTATAGACAACAGCATAGCGTGGCTGCAGCAGCAGTATAACTGGAAGGGTTAATATTATATTATATTATATTATATTATAGACAACAGCATAGCGTGGCTGCAGCAGCAGTATAACTGGAAGGGTTAATATTATATTATATTATATTATAGACAACAGCATAGCGTGGCTGCAGCAGGAGTATAACTGGAAGGGTTAATATTATATTATATTATATTATAGACAACAGCATAGCATGGCTGCAGCAGCAGTATAACTGGAAGGGTTAATATTATATTATATTATAGACAACAGCATAGCGTGGCTGCAGCAGCAGTATAACTGGAAGGGTTAATATTATATTATATTATAGACAACAGCATAGCGTGGCTGCAGCAGCAGTATAACTGGAAGGGTTTATATTATATTATATTATAGACAACAGCATAGTGTGGCTGCAGCAGCAGTATAACTGGAAGGGTTAATATTATATTATATTATATTATAGACAACAGCATAGCGTGGCTGCAGCAGCAGTATAACTGGAAGGGTTAATATTATATTATATTATAGACAACAGCATAGCGTGGCTGCAGCAGCAGTATAACTGGAAGGGTTAATATTATATTATATTATAGGCAACAGCATAGCGTGGCTGCAGCAGCAGTATAACTGGAAGGGTTAATATTATATTATATTATAGACAACAGCATAGCGTGGCTGCATCAGCAGTATAACTGGAAGGGTTAATATTATATTATATTATATTATAGACAACAGCATAGCGTGGCTGCAGCAGCAGTATAACTGGAAGGGTTAATATTATATTATATTATATTATAGACAACAGCATAGCGTGGCTGCAGCAGCAGTATAACTGGAAGGGTTAATATTATATTATATTATATTATATTATAGACAACAGCATAGCGTGGCTGCAGCAGCAGTATAACTGGAAGGGTTAATATTATATTATATTATATTATAGACAACAGCATAGCGTGGCTGCAGCAGCAGTATAACTGGAAGGGTTAATATTATATTATATTATATTATAGACAACAGCATAGCGTGGCTGCAGCAGCAGTATAACTGGAAGGGATTATATTATATTATATTATAGACAACAGCATAGCGTGGCTGCAGCAGCAGTATAACTGGAAGGGTTAATATTATGTTATATTATATTATATTATAGACAACAGCATAGCGTGGCTGCAGCAGCAGTATAACTGGAAGGGTTAATATTATATTATATTATATTATAGACAACAGCATAGCGTGGCTGCAGCAGCAGTATAACTGGAAGGGTTAATATTATATTATATTATAGACAACAGCATAGCGTGGCTGCAGCAGCAGTATAACTGGAAGGGTTAATATTATATTATATTATATTATAGACAACAGCATAGCGTGGCTGCAGCAGCAGTATAACTGGAAGGGTTAATATTATATTATATTATAGACAACAGCATAGCGTGGCTGCAGCAGCAGTATAACTGGAAGGGTTAATATTATATTATATTATATTATAGACAACAGCATAGCATGGCTGCAGCAGCAGTATAACTGGAAGGGTTAATATTATATTATATTATATTATAGACAACAGCATAGCGTGGCTGCAGCAGCAGTATAACTGGAAGGGTTAATATTATATTATATTATATTATAGACAACAGCATAGCGTGGCTGCATCAGCAGTATAACTGGAAGGGTTTATATTATATTATATTATAGACAACAGCATAGCGTGGCTGCAGCAGCAGTATAACTGGAAGGGTTAATATTATATTATATTATATTATATTATAGACAACAGCATAGCGTGGCTGCAGCAGCAGTATAACTGGAAGGGTTAATATTATATTATATTATATTATAGACAACAGCATAGCGTGGCTGCAGCAGCAGTATAACTGGAAGGGTTAATATTATATTATATTATAGACAACAGCATAGCGTGGCTGCAGCAGCAGTATAACTGGAAGGGTTAATATTATATTATATTATATTATAGACAACAGTATAGCGTGGCTGCAGCAGCAGTATAACTGGAAGGGTTAATATTATATTATATTATAGACAACAGCATAGCGTGGCTGCAGCAGCAGTATAACTGGAAGGGTTAATATTATATTACAGACAACAGCATAGCGTGGCTGCAGCAGCAGTATAACTGGAAGGGTTAATATTATATTATATTATATTATATTATAGACAACAGCATAGCGTGGCTGCAGCAGCAGTATAACTGGAAGGGTTAATATTATATTATATTATATTATAGACAACAGCATAGCGTGGCTGCAGCAGCAGTATAACTGGAAGGGTTAATATATTATATTATATTATAGACAACAGCATAGCGTGGCTGCAGCAGCAGTATAACTGGAAGGGTTAATATTATATTATATTATAGACAACAGCATAGCGTGGCTGCAGCAGCAGTATAACTGGAAGGGTTAATATTATATTATAGACAACAGCATAGCGTGGCTGCAGCAGCAGTATAACTGGAAGGGTTAATATTATATTATATTATAGACAACAGCATAGCGTGGCTGCAGCAGCAGTATAACTGGAAGGGTTTATATTATATTATATTATATTATAGACAACAGCATAGCGTGGCTGCAGCAGAAGTATAACTGGAAGGGTTAATATTATATTATATTATAGACAACAGCATAGCGTGGCTGCAGCAGCAGTATAACTGGAAGGGTTAATATTATATTATATTATAGACAACAGCATAGCGTGGCTGCAGCAGCAGTATAACTGGAAGGGTTAATATTATATTATATTATATTATAGACAACAGCATAGCGTGGCTGCAGCAGCAGTATAACTGGAAGGGTTAATATTATATTATATTATAGACAACAGCATAGCGTGGCTGCAGCAGCAGTATAACTGGAAGGGTTAATATTATATTATATTATATTATAGACAACAGCATAGCGTGGCTGCAGCAGCAGTATAACTGGAAGGGTTAATATTATATTATATTATATTATAGACAACAGCATAGCGTGGCTGCAGCAGCAGTATAACTGGAAGGGTTAATATTATATTATATTATAGACAACAGCATAGCGTGGCTGCAGCAGCAGTATAACTGGAAGGGTTTATATTATATTATAGACAACAGCATAGCGTGGCTGCAGCAGCAGTATAACTGGAAGGGTTAATATTATATTATATTATATTATAGACAACAGCATAGCGTGGCTGCAGCAGCAGTATAACTGGAAGGGTTTATATTATATTATATTATATTATAGACAACAGCATAGCGTGGCTGCAGCAGCAGTATAACTGGAAGGGTTAATATTATATTATATATTATAGACAACAGCATAGCGTGGCTGCAGCAGCAGTATAACTGGAAGGGTTAATATTATATTATATTATATTATAGACAACAGCATAGCGTGGCTGCAGCAGCAGTATAACTGGAAGGGTTAATATTATATTATATTATATTATAGACAACAGCATAGCGTGGCTGCAGCAGCAGTATAACTGGAAGGGTTAATATTATATTATATTATATTATAGACAACAGCATAACGTGGCTGCAGCAGCAGTATAACTGGAAGGGTTAATATTATATTATATTATAGACAACAGCATAGCGTGGCTGCAGCAGCAGTATAACTGGAAGTGTTAATATTATATTATAGACAACAGCATAGCGTGGCTGCAGCAGCAGTATAACTGGAAGGGTTAATATTATATTATATTATATTATAGACAACAGCATAGTGTGGCTGCAGCAGCAGTATAACTGGAAGGGTTAATATTATATTATATTATATTATAGACAACAGCATAGCGTGGCTGCAGCAGCAGTATAACTGGAAGGGTTAATATATTATATTATATTATAGACAACAGCATAGCGTGGCTGCAGCAGCAGTATAACTGGAAGGGTTAATATTATATTATATTATAGACAACAGCATAGCGTGGCTGCAGCAGCAGTATAACTGGAAGGGTTAATATTATATTATAGACAACAGCATAGCGTGGCTGCAGCAGCAGTATAACTGGAAGGGTTAATATTATATTATATTATATTATAGACAACAGCATAGCGTGGCTGCAGCAGCAGTATAACTGGAAGGGTTAATATTATATTATATTATATTATATTATAGACAACAGCATAGCGTGGCTGCAGCAGAAGTATAACTGGAAGGGTTAATATTATATTATATTATATTATAGACAACAGCATAGCGTGGCTGCAGCAGCAGTATAACTGGAAGGGTTAATATTATATTATATTATAGACAACAGCATAGCGTGGCTGCAGCAGCAGTATAACTGGAAGGGTTAATATTATATTATATTATATTATAGACAACAGCATAGCGTGGCTGCAGCAGCAGTATAACTGGAAGGGTTAATATTATATTATATTATAGACAACAGCATAGCGTGGCTGCAGCAGCAGTATAACTGGAAGGGTTAATATTATATTATATTATAGACAACAGCATAGCGTGGCTGCAGCAGCAGTATAACTGGAAGGGTTAATATTATATTATATTATATTATAGACAACAGCATAGCGTGGCTGCAGCAGCAGTATAACTGGAAGGGTTAATATTATATTATATTATATTATAGACAACAGCATAGCGTGGCTGCAGCAGCAGTATAACTGGAAGGGTTAATATATTATATATTATAGACAACAGCATAGCGTGGCTGCAGCAGCAGTATAACTGGAAGGGTTAATATTATATTATATTATATTATAGACAACAGCATAGCGTGGCTGCAGCAGCAGTATAACTGGAAGGGTTAATATTATATTATATTATATTATATTATAGACAACAGCATAGCGTGGCTGCAGCAGAAGTATAACTGGAAGGGTTAATATTATATTATATTATAGACAACAGCATAGCGTGGCTGCAGCAGCAGTATAACTGGAAGGGTTAATATTATATTATATTATATTATAGACAACAGCATAGCGTGGCTGCAGCAGCAGTATAACTGGAAGGGTTAATATTATATTATATTATAGACAACAGCATAGCGTGGCTGCAGCAGCAGTATAACTGGAAGGGTTAATATTATATTATATTATATTATAGACAACAGCATAGCGTGGCTGCAGCAGCAGTATAACTGGAAGGGTTAATATTATATTATAGACAACAGCATAGCGTGGCTGCAGCAGCAGTATAACTGGAAGGGTTAATATTATATTATATTATATTATAGACAACAGCATAGCGTGGCTGCAGCAGCAGTATAACTGGAAGGGTTAATATTATATTATATTATATTATATTATATTATAGACAACAGCATAGCGTGGCTGCAGCAGCAGTATAACTGGAAGGGTTAATATTATATTATATTATATTATATTATAGACAACAGCATAGCGTGGCTGCAGCAGCAGTATAACTGGAAGGGTTAATATTATATTATAGACAACAGCATAGCGTGGCTGCAGCAGCAGTATAACTGGAAGGGTTAATATTATATTATATTATATTATAGACAACAGCATAGCGTGGCTGCAGCAGCAGTATAACTGGAAGGGTTAATATTATATTATATTATATTATAGACAACAGCATAGCGTGGCTGCAGCAGCAGTATAACTGGAAGGGTTAATATTATATTATATTATATTATATTATAGACAACAGCATAGCGTGGCTGCAGCAGCAGTATAACTGGAAGGGTTAATATTATATTATATTATATTATAGACAACAGCATAGCGTGGCTGCAGCAGCAGTATAACTGGAAGGGTGGTCCAGCGCTGGAGGTCACTCTGGCCGAAGTACAGGAGGATCTGAAAACACGCCCCTTGCAGATCCTCACCCTGGAGGAGGTGGAGCTTACCAACGGGTCTGCCAATGGCTACGCGGAAAAATTTTCTGAATCCGGTAAGAATCAGGAGGAGGAGGACGTTGCCTCTAACCACAGATCAACGTTGCACTGTTACTTCAGTTAGACGTTGCTTGATCCTGTGTTGTGTTGGATCGGTCTTCCAGGTCAGATCCAGAGGTTGGAGCCGGTGACCGTCCCAGGAATCCTCTCACTGGTCCTCAACATCATGTGTTCTTCTCTGAACCTCATCAGGGGAGTTCACCTCATAGAGCACACCTTCCAGGTAGACTATTCTGTTAACCATATAGAAGACACCTTCCAGGTAGACTATTCTGTTAACCATATAGAAGACACCTTCCAGGTAGACTATTCTGTTAACCATATAGAAGACACCTTCCAGGTAGACTATTCTATTTAGCCAGGTCCAATTTATCTTGGCTGATAATGTCTTATATTCTGCTCATAAAGATCTACTGAATTCAGGAGCCAACACTGTTCTGATGTCCTTTTCTTTGCTACAGGATGATTATGAAGGAATCTGGAACGTGGTGGCGTTTCTGCTGGCGTTCCTGTGCTGTGTTGGTCAGTGTCACCTATACCTGTTCCACTCTTCTCTGAAGAGGGTCAAGTGCCTGGTACTGCTGAGTGTGGTTGTGGTATCTAACTGCTTCCTGTTTGGGCTGAGGAATGTCTGGCAGCTGCTGTTCCACCTTGCGGTTGCCGTCCTCGTCACCCTCCTCACCCTCAACAGGAAACTACAGGACAGAACCAGTGACTGCGGGGTGTGAGGGAGGGGGGGCCATTTAGTGCGTGGCGCAACTACTGTAGGCAAAGTCCAGGCCAGTAGGGGAGGAAGAGGATCCAACCGACCCAGATAGAGGTCTTCTATCATGTCCGGTGGGACCTGTTTTAATGAGAGAAAATATCATTGTTTTGTTTGTATAAGGATCATTTATGTTGATTTATTTCCATGTTTAGTTGCCGTAGCGTCCCAGGCAGGTTGGAGGAATAGAGGAGGTCCTAACTAGAGGGGGTCCTAACTAGAGGAGGTCCTAACTAGAGGAGGTCCTAACTAGAGGGGGTCCTAACCACAGGGGGAATGTTGGATGGTCCTCAAATCTTCTTTTAGAAATGAATTCCAGATGAAGACAATAGTTTTGAGCAAATCACTTGAATTATATGAATTTGTAATACTGACGGGCTATGGACTTATTAAAGGACGTCCGTGTGATGTTCGACTAGAGCCAGTCAGCCAGTAGGTCTACATTTGACGAGGTAATTGAGGTTAGATCATCAGTGATGTAAAAAAAAAACACTCATTGTCCAACAGACCACTGCTGCAGCTCAGTAAGTAATAATCAACCATCAGTCTGATTCTCCAGGGTCTAAATGCAGCTAGTCTCACTAGAATAGGAAATGTACTGTACTTTCTTTCTCTTGTACACAAGGTATATTTTTGCGTCTGTAGAATTGACGAATCCAAGTGTCTCACCAAAGTATTTTCTTTGTTTGTGGTAACCTATGGTGTTTACAGTAAGAATCTGTAAGATGTAATCAATGTTCTAAAAAATATATGTTTTTGTAAAATACTATCTGTTTGAGCTGCTTGCGGACAATTTGCAGTGTACAAACCTACCATGTGGTCCTCTGTAGCTCAGCTGGTAGAGCACGGCGCTTGTAACGCCAAGGAAGTGGGTTCGATCCCCGGGACCACCTATACACAAAAATGTATGCACGCATGACTGTAAGTCGCTTTGGATAAAAGTGTCTGCTAAATGGCATATTATGCAGAAAGCTTCCCGAGAAGGAGGTCCCTCTCAAGTTTTACAACCTGCAACACTAGGAGTTGTTATTCCTCTTCATAGTGGTCAGTATTGAGGAGTTGATATGTTTTATAGTTTACAGGGCCAAGTAAGGTATTATATTATTTGGCACTATAATGTATATATTTTGTTGTTCAAGAAGGCTACATACTTATAGTGTTGGTAATACTATGTTGCTTGGTAACAATGTGGTTATTGTTTCATTTTTGATTCTATATCTAAAACATATCATAAGTTATAATTAATACACGAACAAATATATTATAGTTAAAATAGATTTTGTGACACCGTAATAATGTAGTGAGAGTGTATGTTGCATTTTGTAACCCTAAAATGATAGATAAGATAGATTCTTCTATAGATGTGTGATTTTGATGCCTTGTCTCTGCGATATTTCTCATGTCTCCTCAAGTCTAAGGTTCCTCTTCATATTTTTACAGTGTGTAGTAATCTAGTGAATAAGAAATATAATCTGTGATATAATTTATTTGAACAGATATTTTTGATCTGAAAAGACGTGATTGGAAGAATCTCTTTACTGCTTTTTCTATGATTGAAAGTTTTAATACAAATTGTGAATTGAAGATTCAAACCCACTCTACTCTACACACAGAACACAAAGCTTGGGGATAGATATGTAGATATTAACGTGTGAAATCCACACAGAACACAAAGCTTGGGGATAGATATGTAGATATTAACGTGTGAAATCCACACAGAACACAAAGCTTGGGGATAGATATGTAGATATTAACGTGTTCCTCAAGCACCTGGTAATGGAATGTTCACTAGTTTTAGTTCCAAGATCAATGAGTTTGGATTTAGTTTAATGTTAACTACTGAACCCCTTCAGGTTAAGCTGCTGTAATTGATAGACCAATATGTTGAATTAATTTTTTGTATGAGTTTTGTTCTGTGTATTGATGGCTGCTTTAATGTCAAGGAGTCCTTTACAGTTTCCTTAAATGGCCCGATTGAAGTGGGAGAGCAAGCATCTTAACCTTTCAGTCATATAGGACAGTCTACAAGGGGTAACATTCAGACCCTCCTTTTCAAAGTGTTGGGTGTGTCTTTCATAATCGAAATTGACTAGAGACCTGTATTAACACATGGTTGACCTATTGTGTGGTTTGTATTGACTAGAGAGACCTGTTAACATGGTTTACCTATTGTGTGGTTTGTATTGACTAGAGAGACCTGTTAACATGGTTGACCTATTGTGTGGTTTGTATTGACTAGAGAGACCTGTTAACATGGTTTACCTATTGTGTGGTTTCTATTTCAGTGTCCAGATTTTCTAAAGTAAAATAAACAACTGTCTAAAAGGTGCATTAATCTGAATCAAGTTGACCAAATTAAATGTTGGTGATTGTTGCCATAAACGTTCTGAAGTGTGACATTTCAAACCAAAACGATGTTCGAATCCTTCTGTCTTATGAACTCTTCAGTGCTTTGTTATGAACAACATCCAGTACAGTGGGGAAAAAAGTATTTAGTCAGCCACCAATTGTGCAAATTCTCCCACTTAAAAAGATGAGAGAGGCCTGTAATTTTCATCATAGGTACACGTCAACTATCACAGACAAATTGAGAATTTTTTTCCCAGAAAATCACATTGTAGGATTTTTAATGAATTTATTTGCAAATTATGGTGGAAAATAAGTATTTGGTCACCTACAAACAAGCAAGATTTCTGGCTCTCACAGACCTGTAACTTCTTCTTTAAGAGGCTCCTCTGTCCTCCACTCGTTACCTGTATTAATGGCACCTGTTTGAACTTGTTATCAGTATAAAAGACACCTGTCCACAACCTCAAACAGTCACACTCCAAACTCCACTATGGCCAAGACCAAAGAGCTGTCAAAGGACACCAGAAACAAAATTGTAGACCTGCACCAGGCTGGGAAGACTGAATCTGCAATAGTTAAGCAGCTTGGTTTGAAGAAATCAACTGTGGGAGCAATTATTAGGAAATGGAAGACATACAAGACCACTGATAATCTCCCTCGATCTGGGGCTCCACGCAAGATCTCACCCCGTGGGGTCAAAATGATCACAAGAACGGTGAGCAAAAATCCCAGAACCACACAGGGGGACCTAGTGAATGACCTGCAGAGAGCTGGGACCAAAGTAACAAAGCCTACCATCAGTAACACACTACGCCACCAGGGACTCAAATCCTGCAGTGCCAGACGTGTCCCCCTGCTTAAGCCAGTACATGTCCTGGCCCGTCTGAAGTTTGCTAGAGTGCATTTGGATGATCCAGAAGAGGATTGGGAGAATGTCATATGGTCAGATGAAACCAAAATATAACTTTTTGGTAAAAACTCAACTTGTCGTGTTTGGAGGACAAAGAATGCTGAGTTGCATCCAAAGAACACCATACCTACTGTGAAGCATGGGGGTGGAAACATCATGCTTTGGGGCTGTTTTTCTGCAAAGGGACCAGGACGACTGATCCGTGTAAAGGAAAGAATGAATGGGGCCATGTATCGTGAGATTTTGAGTGGGTCTTTCAGCATGACAATGATCCCAAACACACCGCCCGGGCAACGAAGGAGTGGCTTCGTAAGAAGCATTTCAAGGTCCTGGAGTGGCCTAGCCAGTCTCCAGATCTCAACCCCATAGAAAATCT
Organism: Coregonus lavaretus; assembly: GCF_964263955.1. Taxonomy (NCBI): domain Eukaryota; kingdom Metazoa; phylum Chordata; class Actinopteri; order Salmoniformes; family Salmonidae; genus Coregonus; species Coregonus lavaretus. Next base: position 361,477 of record NC_139989.1, on the reverse strand, counting down.
TTGGAGGGAGTTGAAAGTCTGTGTTGCCCAGCGACAGCCCCAAAACATCACTGCTCTAGAGGAGATCTGCATGGAGGAATGGGCCAAAATACCAGCAACAGTGTGTGAAAACCTTGTGAAGACTTACAGAAAACGTTTGACCTGTGTCATTGCCAACAAAGGGTATATAACAAAGTATTGAGAAACTTTTGTTATTGACCAAATACTTATTTTCCACCATAATTTGAAAATAAATTCATAAAAAATCCTACAATGTGATTTTCTGGAAAGAAAATTCTAATTTTGTCTGTCATAGTTGACGTGGACCTATGATGAAAATTACAGGCCTCTCTCATATTTTTAAGTGGGAGAACTTGCACAATTGGTGGCTGACTAAATACTTGTTTTCCCCACTGTATGTAGCTAACTGAATAACATGTTGTAGCTAACTGAAGAACACGTTGTAGCTAACTGAAGAACACGTTTGCCTCATTCATCCAGTATGTAGCTAACTGAAGAACACGTTGTAGCTAACTGAATAACACGTTGTAGCTACAGTGGGGAAAAAAAGTATTTAGTCAGCCACCAATTGTGCAAGTTCTCCCACATAAAAAGATGAGAGAGGCCTGTAATTTTCATCATAGGTACACGTCAACTATGACAGACAAAATGAGAAAAAAATATCCAGAAAATCACATTGTAGGATTTTTAATGAATTTATTTGCAAATTATGGTGGAAAATAAGTATTTGGTCACCTACAAACAAGCAAGATTTCTGGCTCTCACAGACCTGTAACGTATTCTTTAAGAGGCTCCTCTGTCCTCCACTCGTTACCTGTATTAATGGCACCTGTTTGAACTTGTTATCAGCATAAAATACACCTGTCCACAACCTCAAACAGTCACACTCCAAACTCCACTATGGCCAAGACCAAAGAGCTGTCAAAGGACACCAGAAACAAAATTGTAGACCTGCACCAGGCTGGGAAGACTGAATCTGCAATAGTTAAGCAGCTTGGTTTGAAGAAATCAACTGTGGGAGCAATTATTAGGAAATGGAAGACATACAAGACCACTGATAATCTCCCTCGATCTGGGGCTCCACGCAAGATCTCACCCCGTGGGGTCAAAATGATCACAAGAACGGTGAGCAAAAATCCCAGAACCACACGGGGGGACCTAGTGAATGACCTGCAGAGAGCTGGGACCAAAGTAACAAAGCCTACCATCAGTAACACACTACGCCGCCAGGGACTCAAATCCTGCAGTGCCAGACATGTCCCCCTGCTTAAGCCAGTACATGTCCAGGCCCGTCTGAAGTTTGCTAGAGTGCATTTGGATGATCCAGAAGAGGATTGGGAGAATGTCATATGGTCAGATGAAACCAAAATATAACTTTTTGGTAAAAACTCAACTCGTCGTGTTTGGAGGACAAAGAATGCTGAGTTGCATCCAAAGAACACCATATCTACTGTGAAGCATGGGGGTGGAAACATCATGCTTTGGGGCTGTTTTTCTGCAAAGGGACTAGGACGACTGATCCGTGTAAAGGAAATAATTAATGGGGCCATGTATCGTGAGATTTTGAGTGAAAACCTCCTTCCATCAGCAAGGGCATTGAAGATGAAACGTGGCTGGGTCTTTCAGCATGACAATGATCCCAAACACACTGCCCGGGCAACGAAGGAGTGGCTTCGTAAGAAGCATTTCAAGGTCCTGGAGTGGCCTAGCCAGTCTCCAGATCTCAACCCCATAGAAAATATTTGGAAGGAGTTGAAAGTCTGTGTTGCCCAGCGACAGCCCCAAAACATCACTGCTCTAGAGGAGATCTGCATGGAGGAATGGGCCAAAATACCAGCAACAGTGTGTGAAAACCATGTGAAGACTTACAGAAAACGTTTGACCTGTGTCATTGCCAACAAAGGGTATATAACAAAGTATTGAGAACATTTTGTTATTGACCAAATACTTATTTTCCACCATAATTTGCAAATAAATTCATTAAAAATCCTACAATGTGATTTTCTGGAACATTTTTTCTCATTTTGTCTGTCATAGTTGACGTGTACCTATGATTGTCACGGTTTCGGCCGAGGCTGCTCCTCCTCCTGGTTCGGGCAGGCTTCGGCGTTCGCCGTCCCCGGAGTACTAGCTGCCACCGCTCTATGTTTCTGTGTTTGATTGCTTTTGTCTGTCTGTCACACCTGTGTCTGTTTGGGAGTTGATTACGTGTCTTATAAGTTCCGTGTTGTGATCTAGGGTATTTGTGTGTTGTTATTCTGTTGCCACCGTGTTTATGATACGTGTTTGTTTTCCGTGTCATTTTTCCATGTTTAGTGTTTTACGCGTGTGCGTAATTTTCCCTCGCCACTTCGTGTTTTCGAGGTCGGGGTTTGTTCGCTTGTTTTTGAGACTATTAAAAGTCTTGTTGGACTTAACCTCTGTTTCCTGCGCTTGACTCCTCCACCACATCCACGACGGAATAGTGACAGAACAACACACCATCATGGAGTCAGCAGGAACAGCGGCGGCACCCGAATCCCTGCTGGACCGGATCAACTTCCAGGACGCCATGATCCGGCAACTCGGGACCACCATGGACGAGGTGTCCAACGCTCTGCGCCGATTGGTGAACTCTGAGGTGGCCAAGGACCCTTACAACATCGCATCACCAACGGCCAGTCCTCCTCTCTCAGTACCGGAACCCAGTGTCATTCGGCTCTCACTCCCGAGGGCATATGACGGTTCTACAGCCGGGTGTCAGGGATTCCTCCTGCAGGTAGAACTTTACCTTGCCACCATACACCCGGCGCCCTCGGGATACGAGAGCGTCTCCGCCCTCATCTCCTGTCTCTCCGGCAAGGCGTTGGAGTGGGCCAACGCCGAATGGAGGGGAATAGACGCCGCTACCATCACCTACGCGGAGTTCTCCCGCCGCTTCAGGGCTGTCTTCGATCATCCCCCTGAGGGGAAAGCGGCGGGAGAGCGTCTATTCCACCTCCGACAGGGGAAGAGGAGCGCACAGGAGTTCGCACTGGAGTTCCGGACACTAGCGGCGGATGCGGGGTGGAATGAGAGGGCCCTCATCGACCAGTACCGGTGTAGTCTACGAGAGGACGTTCGTAGGGAGCTGGCCTGCAGGGACACCAACCTGTCGTTTGACCAGTTGGTGGACATTTCCATCCGTCTGGATACCCTGCTGGCTACCCGCGGACGTCCCGAGTGGGGGTCGTCCAGTCCACCCTCCAGCACCCCCGAGCCGATTCCCATGGAGCTAGGGGGTGCTGGCGCTAGAGAGAGGAGGAGAGGGAACCCGAGGGGGGCCATCCCCTGCACCACCTGCGGTCGTGGAGGACACACTGCGGCCAGGTGCTGGGGAGGGTCTCCTGGGAGGGGTGACAACAGGCCACGCACTGGGGAGTCATTTCAGGTGAGTAGGCGCCCCACTCACCCAGAGCTCTCTGTTGGTCACATGAGTATTCCTGTGAGGTTTCCACAGGTGGCACCTCATTCCCAGCATAAGGCGCTAGTAGATTCAGGCGCAGCTGGGAACTTTATTGATCGGGCATTTTGTAGTAGGTTAGGGATTCCCCTTCGGCCGGTAGACGATCCATTTCCTGTCCACGCATTAGACAGCCGGCCGTTGGGGTCGGGCCTGATCAGGGAGGTCACAGCACCACTGACGATGACGACGCAGGGGGGTCATGAGGAGATCATTCAGTTTTATCTGATTGACTCTCCTGCGTACCCCGTGGTGTTGGGCCTTCCCTGGTTAAGCACCCATGATCCTACCATAGCGTGGCAACAGAGGGCTCTTATGGAGTGGTCTGCTCAGTGTGTAGGGAGATGTCTAGGTGTTTCCGTAGGGGCGACCTCGGTAGAGAGTCCGAACCAAGTGCCCGCACTGCGCATTCCCCCCGAGTATGAGGATTTAGCACTCGTGTTTAGCAAATCGAGGGCAACACGGCTACCTCCTCATAGACAGGGGGACTGTGCGATAAATCTCCAAACAGGAGCGGCTCTTCCACGGAGTCATGTGTATCCCCTGTCTCAAGAGGAGACAGCGGCTATGGAGACATACATAGCCGAGTCCTTGGCACAGGGATACATACGGTCCTCTACTTCCCCAGTCTCCTCGAGTTTCTTCTTTGTGAAGAAGAAGGACGGGGGATTGCGCCCGTGTATTGATTATCGTAGTCTCAATCAGATCACAGTTAAATACAGCTACCCACTTCCACTGATTGCGAATATGACGGAGTCATTACGCGGAGCGCGATTCTTCACAAAGTTGGATCTCAGGAGCGCGTACAATCTGGTGCGCATTAGGGAGGGGGATGAATGGAAGACAGCATTTAGCACCACCTCGGGTCATTACGAGTATCTCGTCATGCCATACGGGTTAATGAATGCTCCGTCAGTCTTCCAATCCTTTGTTGACGAGATTTTCCGGGACATGCATGGGCAGGGGGTAGTAGTTTACATCGACGACATCCTAGTGTACTCTGCCACTCGAGCCGAGCATGTAGCCCAGGTGCGCCGAGTGTTGAGAAGACTGTTGGAGCATGACTTGTATGTCAAGGCAGAGAAATGCCTGTTCTTCCAGGAGTCCGTCTCCTTTTTGGGTTATCGGTTGTCCGCGTCTGGTGTGGAGATAGAGGTAGACCGGGTATCGGCCGTGCGTAATTGGCAAACTCCAACCACTGTAAAAGAGGTGCAGCAGTTCTTGGGTTTTGCTAATTACTACCGGAGGTTTATTCGGGGTTTTGGACAGGTTGCAGCTCCCATTACGTCCCTGTTAAAGGGGGGTCCGGTTCGTTTGCGGTGGTCGGCTGAGGCGGACAGGGCATTTGTCAAACTTAAGAACCTGTTCACCTCGGCTCCGGTGCTGGCGCATCCGGATCCCTCTTTACCATTCCAGGTTGAGGTAGACGCGTCCGAGACCGGTATTGGGGCAGTCCTGTCACAACGGTCTGGCGCGCCACCTAAACTCCGCCCCTGTGCTTTCTACTCGAAGAAGCTCAGCTCGGCGGAGCGCAACTATGATGTTGGGGACAGGGAGCTGTTAGCCGTAGTCCAAGCCCTAAAGGTGTGGAGGCATTGGCTTGAGGGGGCTCAACACCCTTTCCTCATTCTGACTGATCACCGTAACCTGGAGTACATCCGGGCAGCTAGGAGATTGAACCCTCGTCAGGCTAGGTGGAACATGTTCCTAACCCGGTTTGTTTTTAAGATCACATACATCCCAGGGTCCCAGAATGGTAAGGCAGACGCCCTGTCCCGGCGGTATGACACGGAGGAGAGGTCCAACGAGCCTACTTCCATATTGCCGGAATCTTGTTTGGTGGCTCCGGTAGTATGGGAGGTCGATACGGAAATCGAGCGGGCACTGCGTACCGACCCTACTCCCCCCGAGTGTCCTGTGGGGCGGACGTACGTTCCGCTCGAGGTCCGTGATCGTCTTATTTATTGGGCTCATACATCACCCTCCTCTGGACATCCAGGTATTGGCCGGACCGTGCACTGTCTTAGCATGAAATACTGGTGGCCAACGTTAGCTAGGGATGTGAGGGTTTATGTCTCCTTCTGCTCGGTGTGTGCCCAGTGTAAGGCGCCTAGACATTTGCCCAGGGGTAAGCTACATCCCCTGCCCGTTCCACAACGACCATGGTCCCACCTATCGGTGGATTTCGTAACTGACCTACCCCCCTCCCAGGGGAATACCACCATATTGGTCGTTGTGGATCGGTTTTCCAAGGCCTGTCGTCTCCTTCCCATGCCGGGTCTCCCTACTGCCCTACAAACCGCTGAGGCCCTCTTTACCCATGTGTTCCGGCACTATGGGGTCCCCGAGGATATTGTGTCTGACCGAGGTCCCCAGTTCACTTCCAGAGTTTGGGGAGCGTTCATGGAACGGTTGGGGGTCTCGGTAAGCCTTACCTCGGGGTACCACCCAGAGAGTAATGGGCAGGTGGAACGTGTCAACCAGGATGTGGGTAGGTTTTTGAGGTCCTATTGCCGGGACCGGCCGGAGGAGTGGTCGAGGTTCATCCCCTGGGCAGAGATGGCCCAGAACTCGCTCCGCCACTCCTCCACCAACTTAACACCTTTCCAGTGTGTTTTAGGTTATCAGCCGGTCCTGGCACCGTGGCACGAGAGCCAGATCGAGGCCCCTGCGGTGGACGAGTGGATTCGGCGCTCGGAAGAGACGTGGGACGCTGCCCATGTCCATCTGCAGCGTGCCATCCGTCAACAAAAGGCGAGCGCCGATCGCCACCGCAGTGAGGGACCGGTGTACGCACCGGGAGATCGAGTCTGGCTCTCGACTCGAAACCTGCCCCTCCGCCTGCCCTGCCGGAAGCTGGGTCGGCGGTTTGTGGGGCCCTTCAAAGTCCTGAGAAGATTGAACGAGGTGTGTTACAGGTTACAACTGCCAATTGAGTATAAAAATATTAACCCCTCGTTCCATGTGTCTCTTCTCAGGCCGGTGGTAGCTGGCCCACTCCAAGAAGATGAGATAGGAGAGACCCCTCCGCCCCCTTTGGACATCGAGGGGGTCCCGGCGTACAGGGTCCGGACCATCTTGGACTCGAGGCGCCGGAGGAGTGGTCTCCAGTATCTCGTGGAGTGGGAGGGGTACGGTCCGGAGGAACGGTGCTGGGTGCCCAGGAGGGACATACTCAATCCTTCCCTCCTGACTGAGTTTCACCATGGGCATCCCACGCGCCCGGGTCCGCGTCCTCCTGGCCGTCCCCGAGGCCGGGGTCGGCGCGCGGCTGGAGCCGCGCGTCAAGGGGGGGGTACTGTCACGGTTTCGGCCGAGGCTGCTCCTCCTCCTGGTTCGGGCAGGCTTCGGCGTTCGCCGTCCCCGGAGTACTAGCTGCCACCGCTCTATGTTTCTGTGTTTGATTGCTTTTGTCTGTCTGTCACACCTGTGTCTGTTTGGGAGTTGATTACGTGTCTTATAAGTTCCGTGTTGTGATCTAGGGTATTTGTGTGTTGTTATTCTGTTGCCACCGTGTTTATGATACGTGTTTGTTTTCCGTGTCATTTTTCCATGTTTAGTGTTTTACGCGTGTGCGTAATTTTCCCTCGCCACTTCGTGTTTTCGAGGTCGGGGTTTGTTCGCTTGTTTTTGAGACTATTAAAAGTCTTGTTGGACTTAACCTCTGTTTCCTGCGCTTGACTCCTCCACCACATCCACGACGGAATAGTGACAATGATGAACATTACAGGCCTCTCTCATCTTTTTAAGTGGGAGAACTTGCACAATTGGTGGCTGACTAAATACTTTTTTTCCCCACTGTAACTGAATAACACGTTGTAGCTAACTGAAGAACACGTTGTAGCTAACTGAAGAACACGTTGCCTCATTCATCCAGTATGTAGCTAACTGAAGAACACGTTGTAGCTAACTGAATAACACGTTGTAGCTAACTGAAGAACACGTTTTGTAGCTAACTGAAGAACACGTTGTAGCTAACTGAAGAACACGTTGTAGCTAACTGAAGAACACGTTTGCCTCATTCATCCAGTATGTAGCTAACTGAAGAACACGTTGTAGCTAACTGAATAACACGTTGTAGCTAACTGAAGAACACGTTTGCCTCATTCATCCAGTATGTAGCTAACTGAAGAACACGTTGTAGCTAACTGAATAACACGTTGTAGCTAACTGAAGAACACGTTGTAGCTAACTGAAGAACACGTTGCCTCATTCATCCAGTATGTAGCTAACTGAAGAACACGTTGTAGCTAACTGAATAACACGTTGTAGCTAACTGAAGAACACGTTTTGTAGCTAACTGAAGAACACGTTGTAGCTAACTGAAGAACACGTTGTAGCTAACTGAAGAACACGTTTGCCTCATTCATCCAGTATGTAGCTAACTGAAGAACACGTTGTAGCTAACTGAATAACACGTTGTAGCTAACTGAAGAACACGTTTGCCTCATTCATCCAGTATGTAGCTAACTGAAGAACACGTTGTAGCTAACTGAATAACACGTTGTAGCTAACTGAAGAACACGTTGTAGCTAACTGAAGAACACGTTGCCTCATTCATCCAGTATGTAGCTAACTGAAGAACACGTTGTAGCTAACTGAATAACACGTTGTAGCTAACTGAATAACACGTTGTAGCTAACTGAAGAACACGTTGTAGCTAACTGAAGAACACGTTGCCTCATTCATCCAGTATGTAGCTAACTGAAGAACACGTTGTAGCTAACTGAATAACACGTTGTAGCTAACTGAAGAACACGTTTTGTAGCTAACTGAAGAACACGTTGTAGCTAACTGAAGAACACGTTTGCCTCATTCATCCAGTATGTAGCTAACTGAAGAACACGTTGTAGCTAACTGAATAACACGTTGTAGCTAACTGAAGAACACGTTTGCCTCATTCATCCAGTATGTAGCTAACTGAAATGTGTTATGAAGCTGTAATAGACAATATTGCATTCCAATTGGCACCATATTCCCTATATAGTGCACTATTGACCAGGGCTCATAGGACTGTGGTGAAAAGTAGGGCACTATGAAGGGCATGGGGTGCCATTTGGGATTCATACGTGAGACCAACTGGAACAGACCGCATTAACCACCGAACATAAGGGGTGTAAACGTTTAAATGAAATTGTGATAGTTCCTTTTTAGGAGAAAAAAAATCGCCAACCAAAACATAGCCCTGTATTAGCAGACCGTTCCCCAGCAAGAAAATCAAATTGTCACTCAAACAGAAGGGGGAACTAACAGAGTCACTGACAACAACCAAAACGAAACAGGTGAGGTTTTATGAGGGGTTCTGAAAGGCACTCATGGGGGTGTCCACTGGAGGTTGACTAGCAACAACACCTGGAACCTAAAAGACACCCACCATGAGACCCACTAAATCTGCCCAAGAAGAGGCAAACAAAAGAAAAACCAAACTTAGAAAAAGGTGGAGCAAAACAAAAACGTATGATCAGAGAAAGGATTGTCTTTCTGGAAATCAAATTG